>NW_009952439.1:7806-24565 GCF_000747805.2 Chaetura pelagica
TTCCTGCTGCTCTGCTTCACAGTGCCCTGAGGCAGCTCAGAAACACTCCTGGGTGGTGTGGACACTGTGGGTGGGTTCCTCTGCCCCCCTTCTCCAAAGTGGGCAGGTCCTGTTGCACTGGACCATTTCATGCAGAGCTTCCACAGTCTGAGTCCTGCTGCTCAGCATCACCAGGGTGGTCCCTGGCTCTGGGCATTGCCTGCTTGAGGGGGCAATAAAAAAAAAGAATAAATCAACTTTTGCTCTTTTAATGACATTTTCTCATCCACATAGTCACAGAAATCAATGCCAGCATGGCCTGCTGGGGTCAGGGGGTCTGGATCCCTCTTGGCTCAGTCTGTCATCATCACCACCAAGCACCACTGGGTGGTTGGTGCTGATGGGAGGAGAGGACCAGAGGTTTCTCTATGGGGTCAGAGCACCCCCATGCATGCTGGAACCCCAGCGTGCACATGGTGGACTGGTCAGACTGGATGTAGGCAGGTGGAATGGCTGTGGTGTGCAGGGGGACAACAAGGTCAGGCAGGAGTGACTGGATAGGGCATGCAGGAAGGGCTGACAACCCAGAGAGAGAGGGAGAAACTTCACAGAAAAGCTCCAAAGCAGCAGCCCAGGCCTGAAAGGAAAAAGAGTTCTGGGAAGAAAACAGCTTTTTCTCTTCTCCTGGGGGTGCCCCGTGGTTGCTGGCAGCCTCTGCTGTGCCTCCAGTCCCTCCTGCACTGCTGGGCAGAGCTGCAGCCTCCTCTGTGCACTTTTATCTCTGCAGATGGAAGGGTTTGAGAAGCACAGGAGAGCCAGCTGGGATGACCCCAGGCTGTCTCACAGCTCTTATCAGCCTCCTGGCCCTCCCACCCCACCTGCCTCTGCAGCTCCCTGCCTGTCCTTGGCACCTCCAAACCAGTCTCCCCCACCACACACTGCTCCTCTTGGGGCAGGTGCTCCTCAACCACAGCCACGCTCAGAGCCCAACACCAGTGTCATGAGGGAGGGCTTCTAGGGTGTATCCACACCCCCCCTTGATGGTATTTTTTTTGGTAGAGGATTCCCTGAGCCAAGGCAAAAAAACCCTCTGCCAGGTCTCCCTGCTCAGCATCTGGGGAAATTCCTCCAGCCCTCGTTAGAATAACACCTCTGGGCAGCCCTAATTACAGGGAGGGAGCTGGCAAGGGCTCAGATGTCATTAACCACCCTTGGGTTTGTTCCTGAGCCAAAGAGAGTGGTGAGGGTGGTGAGAGCCTCCCTGAGGGCTGGGATGGCCCCATGTCTTGGGGCAGAATGTTGGTACAGGGGTCCTGGTGCCAGTCCCACCAGGGCTGGGGTCTTCACCCCACCAGAGACCCAGTGCAGCCCTGGGGCTGGGGAAGGGTGAGGATTTGGCTTGGAGCTCTGCAGAGGTGGGGTGAACACTTGTTATTTCCCTCTTTTTTGGGGGGGAAAGTGCTGGATTCTCAACCCTCTGCTGATTAAAGCCTTTTACAGGGATAGTTAGGGTGGGGGGTAGATGAGGAGGGGGCTGACACGGGGTTCAGCACCCAGGGGTTCAGCCACCACCCACCTGGGTGCTGGGCACCCTCAGGGTGCTGCTGCCTTGATAAATCACCCTTTGCTGCAGAGGGCTGAGGAGTCCTGCCCCAGGCTGGGAACATCAGAAGCAGCACTGCCTTTTCTTCCTCCGGTGGTTTAATTGCTCTTTAGCCTTGGTTGCTCTGGTTTCATGGTGTGTGTCCTCACTCAGGGGTGGGAGCAGCCCGGGAAGCTGCCTGGTGCCCACACCCCAGCCCCTGGTGTGGGGGTGGATTCTTCCCTGCAAATTGCTGTTAACCTCTAGGGCTAAAAAAAAAACAACAACCAACCCACAGGAAAACACCGAGAAGCAGGAACGCTCTCAGGCTGCTGGAAAAAAGCCCAACAGTTCTTGTTGTTAAAAGCTGGATGGGCTTTCAGCTCCTCCACGGCAGCAGGGTGAGCACCTCACTCCCCAAACCACCGGCTGCCCTGGATGCTCTTGCAAAACCCCCCCTGGCTGACAGAGCTGAGGGTTTGGGTTTCTCTTTCCTTTCTGGCTGGCAGGGGAGGAAGCTCAAAAACCAAACCAAACTCCCTTTTCATTTTAAAAGCTCTACAATACAAAGCTTTCCCAGTCAGCTTACAGGATGTATGTGCAGTCTCCAACCTGTGCTAAATCAATACCCACCCCCACCCCCCCCTCCCCAAGATGGATGGAGAGATAAATTTTCAAGAATAAGCTTAATTTTATTACCGTGTGCTGAGTGGCTGGTGCAGGGCAGTGCAGTGCCAGGCTGCCAAGGGTTTGATGCTGGGTAATAGCACATCAGCAGGGCCTGTGCTTTGATGTATTGTCCTAGGGCACCAGCAGAACAATGGTGGGTTGATGGATTGTGCTGGAGCATCATCCTGTGAGTGCATCAGCAGAGCAGCACTGCTGGGACGTGTTGCCTTCCAGCCCTGCCAGAGCCACCACACTCTAATGCATTCCAATCAGACATCACAGGGCCAGGGTTCCCCGGGCAGCTGGAGGGGCTCACTGCAGGGCTCCCAGCTTCTGGAAAACCCCAGCAGCTCCTGTGATAGCCTGAGATGGCTGGGAAAGGTCCAGAGGAAGGACTAAGGGGGGGATCCAGGAGAGTGTGGTTCCATCTCCATGGGGAAGCCGTGGGGCTCAGGGACCACAGGTTGGAGGAATCCCACTGCACACAGCTGGGGGAGAGGAGTGGCATGGAGATATTTGGGGCTGGTGTTGGGGCTTGCTGGGTGCAGGTTTTCTGAGGACCAGCTTTTTTGGCTGCGTGCAGTGCCAGGCTGCCAAGGTTTTGATGCTGGGTAATAGCACATCAGCAGGGCCTGTGCTTTGATGTATTGTCCTAGGGCACCAGCAGAACAATGGTGGGTTGATGGATTGTGCTGGAGCATCATCCTGTGAGTGCATCAGCAGAGCAGCACTGCTGGGACGTGTTGCCTTCCAGCCCTGCCAGAGCCACCACACTCTAATGCATTCCAATCAGACATCACAGGGCCAGGGTTCCCCGGGCAGCTGGAGGGGCTCACTGCAGGGCTCCCAGCTTCTGGAAAACCCCAGCAGCTCCTGTGATAGCCTGAGATGGCTGGGAAAGGTCCAGAGGAAGGACTAAGGGGGGGATCCAGGAGAGTGTGGTTCCATCTCCATGGGGAAGCCGTGGGGCTCAGGGACCACAGGTTGGAGGAATCCCACTGCACACAGCTGGGGGAGAGGAGTGGCATGGAGATATTTGGGGCTGGTGTTGGGGCTTGCTGGGTGCAGGTTTTCTGAGGACCAGCTTTTTTGGCTGCCAGGTTTTTCTTGTACCAGCTTTTTCTGGGTTCTAGATTTTCTGGGTACCAGGTTTTCAGGGCTCTGCTATTAGAGCAGCCAGCACACCCACTTCTTCCACCAGCAATGGTGGCTGAGTGCCTGGACATGTGGTGGCACAGTAGTTCTGATCCCACCTTCCCTGCTCAGTACTGAACTCCAGGTTTCATTTCTGAGCTGTGAAATGAAGGGTATTTCCAAAGGGGCTGGGTAAGGACATGCTGGCAATGAGCAGGGCTGTTGTCTGCCTTTAGCTGGAGGAGATCTCTGCATTTTCCTTCCTCCAGCCATTCCCTGCTCGGGCATCAGCCAGTTGCATTGGTCATGTCCCTGTATCCAACACCCCCCAGCAGCCAAAATCCTGGCTCCTGGGACCATTCTCAGCCAGGAGAATCCTCTCAGAAGCACTTTAATGGGCAGATATATCAGCTGCGTGGCTGAAAAAAAAAATCACTTGATGTGGTGCCCCAGTGGCTGGGAGATCCCATAGCCCTTTGGCAGCTCTCTGGGTGGAAGGAGAGAAGTAGCACAGGTAAGTAGGAAAAATAATACAAAATGATGGAAATTTCAGCATATGTGTGCCAAGGTTTCACAGAATTGCTGGTCAATGTGAGACCTGGGTTGAATGTTTTCTTGTTTTAGGCTTTTTGTTGGTTGTTTCTTCTTGCTTTGGGGTCAAGGAGTCACTTGCACCAGCCTAAAAATGTCCTGTTCTTTTCTCCTCTTCAACTGAAAAAGCCATTAACAATGAATGAAACTTCTTTATCTTTGCTGAAATGGACACATTTCATCTCTCTGAGATAGAAACACTTCACAATGTTGGGGCTTTTTTATTTCTTTTTAAACCACCTTGGCTTCATCTAAACATATTTCAAAACGAGAGGAGAGTCATTTCACTTAAGAAATGCCAAAGTAAAAATTTCCCTCTTTCCAAACTCTCTTCTGACAGGAAGCAGGTGGGGCTGAACGTTGCTGATCTCACCTGAGACCTATTCTTTGTCCCAAAAAAAGGATGATCAGACCCAGAACTGAATTCAGAAACAGAGAAGAAGATGACACAGGAGACTGCCAAGAGGGAGCTCTTGGAAGTGGAGAACTGCACTAATATTTTGGGAAATTGAAATTCCAGCCATGAAATTGCCTATCATTTATCATCCCCAAGCACCTTACAAAGTAAGAAAAACAGGCATTAAGCCTTATTGCTTTTTAAATACTTATGATCTGGGGGAAAAGCTGTCTAATCTACTTCCTTTAATACATATTATATGAAGGAGTGAGAGTAACGGTAACGTTTGTGTTCATACACATGAAGAAGTGATGCCAGGCTGCAGTTGAGCTGCTCAGATGATGAACCCCCTCCCTGGGGATCCAGGGCTGTTTTCTCCTCCCAGTACTGGGCATATTCCCTGTTCCCATATGGACAAACATGGAATTCAACCTCAGCAGCAGCAGCCCTCAGCACTGGGGCAGAGCTCAGAAGAGGCAGCAGATTTCTGGGCTCAAGTGTTTCCAAGCCCAGAAAAACAAGATTTGCCCTCAAAGCAAGAAGGTTTTGCTGCTGCTCCTGTCACCCAGTAGTTGTTTTAGGAGTTAAATGCTGCCAAGCTCCTGAGAACCTCTCCCACTCCTGCTGCTGCAGCTCCATGCCCTGAAACCTGCACATCTTCCAGGCTGAACATGCTGATCTCACCTGAGACCTATTCTTTGTCCCAAAAAAAGGATGATCAGACCCAGAACTGAATTCAGAAACAGAGAAGAAGGAGATGACACAGGAGACTGCCAAGAGGGAGCTCTTGGAAGTGGAGAACTGCACTAATATTTTGGGAAATTGAAATTCCAGCCATGAAATTGCCTATCATTTATCATCCCCAAGCACCTTACAAAGTAAGAAAAACAGGCATTAAGCCTTATTGCTTTTTAAATACTTATGATCTGGGGGAAAAGCTGTCTAATCTACTTCCTTTAATACATATTATATGAAGGAGTGAGAGTAACGGTAACGTTTGTGTTCATACACATGAAGAAGTGATGCCAGGCTGCAGTTGAGCTGCTCAGATGATGAACCCCCTCCCTGGGGATCCAGGGCTGTTTTCTCCTCCCAGTACTGGGCATATTCCCTGTTCCCATATGGACAAACATGGAATTCAACCTCAGCAGCAGCAGCCCTCAGCACTGGGGCAGAGCTCAGAAGAGGCAGCAGATTTCTGGGCTCAAGTGTTTCCAAGCCCAGAAAAACAAGATTTGCCCTCAAAGCAAGAAGGTTTTGCTGCTGCTCCTGTCACCCAGTAGTTGTTTTAGGAGTTAAATGCTGCCAAGCTCCTGAGAACCTCTCCCACTCCTGCTGCTGCAGCTCCATGCCCTGAAACCTGCACATCTTCCATGGTCGTACCCCAAAACCTACTCGAGTTGCCACCAGGACTGATGCTGTGAGCTCTGAGGGCTTTTCCTCCCTGGTGCTGAGGTCCATGGGGTAGTGATGTGCTTTCCAGCCACCTGTATAACTTCCACAGGTAAGAGATCGGGGGTGTTGGGGGGCACCAAGAGCTGTAGATGTTTGTAGCAGGTAGATTGAGATGGGATCCGAGGGAGAAATTCTTGGCTGTGAGGGTGGGGAGAGCCTGGCCCAGGCTGCCCAGGGAAGCTGTGGCTGCCCCATCCCTGGCAGTGTTGAAGGGCAGGTTGGATGGGGCTTGGAGCAGCCTGGGCTGGTGGGAGGTGTCCCTGCCCATGGCAGGGGGTGGGACTGGATGGGCTTTAAGGTCTCTGCAACCCACACCAGGCTGGGATTCTGCAATTCTGTGGAAAGCCATTTAGTGCAGATGCTTGTGATGCTTTGGAAAAACCTGGTGTTCAGTGGCCATTTCCCTTGCACAGCCACGTGTGCCAGACCCTCTGGCTTCAATATGGGCACCCACAGCCATCCCAGCTGCTCTGGGCCTGCCACCATCTCCTGTGGGGTCTCCAGAGCTCTGGGCACCATGTGCTTCAGCTCCTGCTTTTCTGTTAATTTGCTGAAAATGGGAAAAAGAGAAAGAAAAAGAAAGAAAGAAAGAAAGAAAGAAAGAAGAAAGAAAGAAAGAAAGAAAGAAAGAAAGAAAGAAAGAAAGAAAGAAAGAAAGAAAGAAAGAAAGAAAGAAAGAAAGAAAGAAAGAAAGAAAGAAAGAAAGAAAGAAAGAAAGAAAGAAAGAAAGAAAGAAAGAAAGAAAGAAAGAAAGAAAGAAAGAAAGAAAGAAAGAAAGAAAGAAAGAAAGAAAGAAAGAAAGAAAGAAAGAAAGAAAAAGAAACAAAGAAACCAACCACTAGGCAGTGTGGGGTGGGTTGGAGGGGTCTTTTTGATCCACACAATGCCCTGAGATGCCTCCTGCCCAGTTTCCCTATTCCTCAAGCTGCTGGGGGATGCACTTCCCTGCCTGAGCACCAGAGAGGAGAGGGGATGGGTGGGGGTGATGCCTGTGGCAAAAGCAGCTCTGCAGGGCTGTGGTGACCGTCAGCAGAGGGGATGCTCTGTGTCCAAACAGCTTCATCCCCATTGGGGTTGGTTCCCAAAGCACCAAGGTGACCCAACCAGCACCCCTGTGAAGCACATGGTCCCCCTGGGGGTTTGTGTGGGGAGCGTGGGGGGGGCTGGATTACCCAGTGAGGGCTGATCTCCTCCTCCTTCTCCTCCTCCAGCGCTTCCACCGTACATCAACACCTCCTTCTCCAGAGGAAACATTGGAGTTTACCCACTAATGGTCAACCACAAAGCAAAAAAAAAAAAAAAAAAGCAAGAAAAAAAAAAAAGCAAGCAAACAAACAAACCAACCAACCCTCGACTGATAGGGGAACATAAATTATCCAGAACTGGCAAGAAATGAAAGTGTTGCGTGGTCCCCTGACAGCAATGGGATGAATAACTGATGATGATTAGTTAAATCATAACATTGCTCATGCCATGCATAAATGATGAGCCAACTGCTTGCCAGGCCCCGATGAGATGCAGCGTTCTTCACTTTCTATCATTCCCACTTTGTAGCCCCAAAGAAACCACCACATTTCTGCATTTTTGTGTTATCTGGCACATCAAGCAATGCGACAATGAATATATATTGACCTTATTATAGCAGCCGGCTGCTTGTGCCAGAAGCAACCAGGCATACTTTGCACAAATTAAAGCTGTCAGCATGTAATTTATGGTTCATTGCAAAAGAGGAACAGAACTCTGAGGGGAACATTGTGGTTTGGGAAGCAGGTAGGTAGGCAGATGAATTGCATGATAAAATATCTTGCTAATGATGTGATGTTACAGCTGAAGTGTCATTTTCGTTCTGTTTTGCACATTTTTTTCGTTACTTCTTCCTTGAGATGATTTTCCCCCTTTCCACAGTTGTTTTGTTGGCTTTTTTTTTTCTTCTTCTTCTTTCCAGTAGCTAAATTACGGGTTTTACCTGAAAAAGATGAAGTAAGTGTGATAATTTCTGAGCAGACAGCCATTGTCTGAAGACAGTATTAGGCCCTGAGAGATGTTAGAGCCCTGTAACAAGGAATCAGCTTACTCCATGGCCTTGACATCAGGGCTGGGCCAGGGTGATTAAAGCTTTGCCAGTTTTTCAGGCTAGAAAATAAGCTTGAGGAGAAATAAAATAGAGAATTCTGTGTGCCTTCAATCCTGTTGACACACACACGGTGGCAAAATTGTCCCTCAAGAAGGATGCTCGGTGTTGCAGCCTTGGTGCCAGCATCTCTCAGTGTTCAGGGATGTTGGTCTTTCCTGCTTTTGGCTCCCAGTCACTCAGCAGCTGAGGGAAAAGGAAAGGGGGAAGCAAAGGGGGGGATGTGTGGGAATAAAATACAGAGAAGCAGGTTGGGGAGATGGCTGCATGTGGGATTGTGTCACCTCTGACAATGCACAGGAGTGGGAAACTTGAGAGCTGAGCGAGGAAAGGCAGGAGGAGGCTGGAGGAAATGGGGATTTACAGCCCACCCTGCCCAAGAGCTCTCTTTAGTCCAGTAAATAAGTGGTAAAATTATTAAATTCTGAAATAAAATGTCACTGAATTATTGAATTGCTCACCTAGGAATAGCTCTGGCTCAGCCGGGCGCATTGTTGCTCTGCTGCGGATGCCAAAGCCAACACGGGGAACAGAGAAGTTCCCTTGGTGTGGGAGGGACTGGGGGGTGGCCCTTCCCTCGAGGAATGGCCCCAAGGTCAGGAAATCCGGGGGTTGCTCCACCTTGGAGCCAGCCCAAGGGAGGTTGAGCCATGGGGCAAAGAAAAGAGGAGAGGAAATGTCCTCATCGAGGTGGAGTGCAGTGTGTTGGGGCTTGGAGAATCCCACACTGGCTTGGTTAGGTTGGAGAGACCTTAAAGCCCATCCAGACACACCCCCTGCATGGGCAGGGACACCTCCCAGCAGCCCAGGCTGCTCCAAGCCCCATCCAACCTGCCCTTCAACACTGCCAGGGATGGGGCAGCCACAGCTTCCCTGGGCAACCTGGGCCAGGGTCTCACCACCCTCACAGTGAAGAATTTCTTCCCACTACCTCATCTCAATCACCCCTCTTGCAGCTGTAAACCCTTCCCCCTCATCCCATCCCTCCCTGCCCTTGTCCCAAGCCCCTCTCCAGCTTTCCTGGAGCCCCTTCAGGCACTGGAAGCTGCTCTAAGGTCTCCCTGGAACCTTCTCTTCTCCAGGCTGAACACCCCAGCTCTCCCAGCCTGGCTCCAGAGCAGAGCTGCTCCAGCCCTGAGATCATCTCCGTGGCTTCTGGACTCACTTCAACATCTCCATGTCCTTCTTTTGTTGGGGACCCTAGAGCTGGATCCAGCCCTGCAGGGGGGTCTCTGGGACCTTGGCCCCAGCTCTGCCTGACCCAGGCTGCTGCTGCAGCGTCACCCACCAGCCGTGCCTCCCCCCACGGGGACAAACGAGACCGGGGCAGCCGAGGCCCCCACCCCCCTTACCAAAAGGGGGGGGGGGGGAAGTTTATTTTGTAAAAAAAAAGTAAGTCCAAGCTGGCTCAGTGCTGGCACTGCCTTTGAGCCAAATGTCTGGCTGCAGCCCGTGACAGCTCGGCGGCGCGAGCGGTGGCAGCATTCGCAAACTATTAGTGTTAAATTATTCCAACAAAAGCAGGCCTTGATGTTGCGTTGAAGTTGATAACTTGAGGATGTGTTTGAAAAGGATAAAAGCTTTGCCTTCAAAGCCTGGCTCCTCTTTTGTATGAGACACACGCCTGAGCGAATTAACCATTTCTGTAACGATCGCGCTGTTCTCGAGGCTAATTAACAAGTGTTGGGGCTCGGGATTTGGTGCCTGCATTAAAAAATAATAAGAATAACAGGATTTTCTGTTTCCTTGACCTCCAGTGACGTATCTGCAACCCCACCGTGCTGCCTGCATTTGCTCCAGGCACAGAGGAATGATGAAGTCTGAAGCTTCAGCCCCAAAACGGGACCTGGATTAGAAATTAATTCATCTCGTGCTGCCTGAGCTGCCCTGGCAGAGGGTTGGAAGTGTGAAAGCATCGCTTGGGGCATGACCTGCTTTCCCTGCACCACCAGAGGTGCATCAGCATCTCCTGCAGAGCCAGGTATGGGGCTTCACCTCCTGGGAAAGGGGTATTTCAGCACACACTCATCCCAGAGCTGCAGCATGGCTTACATAGCTAGAACAGGAGAAAAATAACAATCTTTCCCTTAGGTCCATAGTATCTGATGGGAGCTGAGTATGGGAACACCAGGGCAAACCCTCCCTCTTCTGCCTCCCACCCGTCCGGGGTGGTAGGGGTGGGAGCCCAGCATCTTGAAATGTGGGGGGCAAGAGCCCCACCTCCAGCCCATGGCAGTGGTGGGGACCACTTGCTGGAGGAGCAACAGCCACTTCTTGTCCCCTGGGTGATGCTGACCCCAGCCAGAAAGCCTCCCCAGCAAGCAGCAGCAGCGAGGTTGGGTTTGTGCCATCTGACATTGAACTGGGACTAAATTTGTCCCGTTTACACTTGAGCGGAGTGACAGCCCCAAGGAGAGGGAAGTGCCTTCCCTTTCCAGAGAATGGAGATAGGGTGGGGGAGAAAAAAAAAAAAGCAGCAGCAGGTTTCCTGGTGGATTAGCTCCCTTGAGGTACTTGAAGCTGTCACTTACAATACGCGTGACCTCTGCTGGGTGCTGGGGAGAGGGTAGGGGGAGGGAAATAGACAAGAAAAAAGCCTTTTACAGGGCGCCTTTTGCAACCACGGGACAGTCCACAAATCACACCCGCAACACGCAGAACTTACCCAGTAATTAGTTTTATAAACATGCAGTTCAGCTGATGTAACAAAAGCCGTAATTTAAAATTTGACACCAGCTCCCTGGGCCGGCGGGAGGGGGGTTATTCATAGCAGGAGTAAAAGAGTTTGTCATATTTTTTTTTACTTTCTTTTTTTTTTATTTTTTTTTTCACTTCTGGGCGGCACTTGGGAGGGGGGGCGAGTGACCTCAGTGTGAAGAAACTTTTATTTTCTCCTGCCCCTTGATTTATGTGGGGAATCTGTTGCATGATTAGCGCCTATCATCAATAACCGGGCGGCGCGGGCTGACAGCTGCTGAGTGGAGCGCAGAAAAAACCCTGCGAAGCAAATAGCTACAAATTTCCCTGACAGCCCCGCTTCGGTTACACGGCGTCAGCTGCCAAAACACCCGTTATTGCAGGCGTGGAGTGCCATGAATAGCTGAGCAGAAAGGAGCCCGGGCAGCAGTGAGGAGAAGGGGGGGGGGATGTTAACACCCCCGGCGCTCCTCTCCCTTGGCGAGGGCATTTGGGGATGGGTTATTTGCAGCTCGGTGTGAGCCAGGGCCTGGACCTGCTGTTTATGCTGATGCTGTGGGATTGTCTCTGCCAAGAGGGACAGGAGCGTGAGCCGTAGAAGGTTGTTGTGTTGGGTGTTTTATTTTTTCTCCCTCCTTTGACAGAGATATTTATGATAGAAATCAGTTTATAAGAAAAAACCCCAGCCCTGGCTTTATAAGTTTATAAGAAAAAGCCCAGCCCTGGCTTTCCAGGACAGCCTTCCTGAGGATTTGCCAATAAAGAAGTGGAGGTGTTACAGAAATTAATGCAGCACTTGGTGCTTGCCTG
Source organism: Chaetura pelagica (assembly GCF_000747805.2). Lineage (NCBI taxonomy): Eukaryota > Metazoa > Chordata > Aves > Apodiformes > Apodidae > Chaetura > Chaetura pelagica. The sequence goes on from NW_009952439.1 coordinate 19,252, forward strand.
TAGCATTGAACCCCACAGTGGAAGAGCAGGGAAAGGGGTGTCCTGGGGGTCTGGGCATCACTGGGCTCCAAGCACCAGCTGTGTCCCTCCAACCACACACTGCACCTGGGCAGGGTCACTCCAGGCTGTGCTGTGACCCAGGCTGCTGGCAAAAACAGCCTGGGAAATAATTCTAATATTTAACCATCATGAAATTCATGAAGGTGCAACGTGGAGGCACCAAACTCCATCGTGGTGTTACCTGCACCTGAGGAAGCACTTGAATCCTTTCCCTGGAAGCACAAGATGGATCCAGCAGCCGTTGGGCACGATGCTCTGGACCTGACGTGGATTCACCTCCCTCCTGCTCAGCCCAGGTGAGCTCTGCTGCTGGCCCCTCTCTCCCATCACAGGTTGTTTTGTCAGCTTTTATCTTCCCTCAGCTTTCCATTTAAAATAACGGAAGTGTCAGCTGTGGTTCACAGGCTGGACAACATTTCAATCCCTCCCTTAACTTTATAAGGCAATTTCATGAATTATACAGTGTGGTAACAGAAGGAGCTAAATAAAGATGCAACACTAGCTGTGTTTAATAAATACACCCTCGCTATCCATGGAAGCTATTTGCAAGTCAAAAACTATGGCACACGATGATCTAGCTGTCGATTGCAAATTTTTTAAATTACTGCTAGGTCAGCACTATTTTATGCTAAATCCCATCAACTAAAAATAAAAGGAGGAGGCTGGTCCCAGAGAGCTGGAAAGCAGGGGCAGCCTCCCCGGGAGCTCCCTGGTGCCAGGGTCCTTTGAGCTGATGAATAGGCATAAATGAACAAACTGCTATTTCTTCCCTCAACTAAGTAACCTCTGTGGAGTCCAACAGGCCTGTATAGGTGATGCCAGGAAGCCTCAGCAGTAAACATGACCCTCACCTATGTCCTGATCTGGGAGGAACAAGGAAGCTGGGGAGGGACTTTTGACAAGGGCAGGGAGTCACAGGACAAAAGGGGAAGGGTTTCAAGCTGCAAGAGGAGACATTGAGATGAGCTCTGAGGGGGAAATTCTGTGCTGTGAGGGTGGTGAGACCCTGGCCCAGGCTGCCCAGGGAAGCTGTGGCTGCCCCATCCCTGGCAGTGTTGAAGGGCAGGTTGGATGGGGCTTGGAGCAGCCTGGGCTGGTGGGAGGTGTCCCTGCCCATGGCAGGGGTGGGACTGGATGGGCTTTAAGGTCGCTCCAACTCAAACCAGTCTGGGATTCTGTGACTCTATGAAGTACTAATATTTGTGCGTGTCCCCCTCCCCACAGGCACAGTTAATTGGCCGTTAGTTGCCAGCTCTGCCTCCCTGGGCATTAAGCTTCTCTCTCTGAAATTAATGACATCAGTCTTGGCTGCGCATCAGACAGCCCAGTGCTCCCTTCCCAGGCTCCTTGCAGAAATCCCAGTCTCTTTTCCAGTGTGGGGGCAGAAAATGACTGGAACTGTGTCCTGGGAGGAAACTACCATGAAATATCCCTCGGTCATAGATGAGGAGCGTGTCATATGTTTCATTACCTGCTGAAAGACAGTTGCTCTGCGCGGGGGAATATTTATAAAGCCAAATTCTTTCCAGCTCTCCGCTTTTTCCTTGCAAGCACGCAGCCAGAAAGGCCTTAATAAAGTAGCCTTGATGATCTGGATGATTTATGGGGCGGCAATTCCGTAAATAGGGTTCAAACCTCTCAAGATTTATTTGTTTTCCAACAAAAAGTCATCCTGGTGGTTCGCAGCGTATGGAGCGTGTAGGTTAATTGTGCTATTTATATCTGAGAGGAGCTGCTGGGCGGGCAGGAGCCAGCACACAGGGTTAGCTCCATGCCAGGTATTCAAAGAGATATCATTTTATTTATTTTTTTCTTAATCCCCCCCTGGAGGTTTTGTGGGGAGCCCCTGTGAGGCCGGCAGTGTCTTGCTTGCTCTCTGCCATCATCCCTCCAGCATCCTCCACCATTCCACCCTCTCCCTGGCTCTGTAGCTGTTCCCAAACTCCCCTTCAGCCTCCAGAGCTGCAGATCACTCCTGCCCCACGTAGACACAAGGTTTGAATTGGAATCCTGGTGGCTGGCAGGGGTTTTTTTTGCCCTGGCTTTGGGCAGGAGCCGGGATGTGGGACTCCCAGTGGCTCACAGCCCTTGACTCGGCCGCTGCTCCCTCTGCTTCCTATCCAGGCGATGAATCACAGGAGCACTCTTGGAAATTTTGCCTGTTCACATAAGTAGATTTTTATCCCTTCCTTCCAGATGCTGCAGTTATAAGTGCCCGTGTACATTTTGTTACGGTTCCCCAGATGACAGCATTTGGAGTATCACTCCTTCAGAAAAGCCGTGCAAAACCATCTGTGATTTTCTGCTCTTGGATGGATAATTGGATTGTAGTGTAGGGTGGGCTTGGGGCTTGGGTTTGTTGCCTTGCCTGGAAATTCAAAGCAACCAGGCTCCAAGAGGCTTTCAGAGAAGAGCAGAGCCCTTCATGGCCATTCCAGGCTGGAGGTGAACAGTTTGCCACCAGCATCAGTTAACCCTTGGCTGCCCTACTGGATGTCCCACCACTGTTCTCATATCATCACTCACCAGGCAGGAACCTCATTTTTTCCTACCCTTTGTTCATATTTTAAAGTACCTTTTAAAGAGCTGCAGAACTTCTTTGATATCCTTTTAATATCTGTGGTAAGTTCCTTCAGGGCAACCCAGCTTTCTTTTATTTCCTGTTGATTAATTAAACATTGGATAACGGTGGCATTTCTAATTTCTAATTCTAATTTCTAATACGTGCATATGAAAACCCAGCCAGCACTGCAGCCCTCCTCACCCACCCCACCATGAAACCCCTTGGGGAGGTGGCACCAAGGACCATCAGGATCATGGAACTGTTCTGGTTGGAGACGACCTTAAAGATGATCAAGTCCAACTGTGAAGGATCCAGGATGCTGCAGCACAGGGCAGGCAGTGGCACACAGTCCCCAGTGCTGTGGCACATCCCAGATGGGAGCACAACGTGGAGGCTGTAAAATCACATCAGGGAGGAGGGGGAAGAAGGGAAACGAAGCGTGGGGAGATGCTGGGAAAGGCTGTGGAGCGCAGAGCAGCCCCCAGGGCTCACGGGCTGGCTGTGGAGGGGGTGGTGAGGCACTGCTGCTTGGGTTGAGTTGCTTGAGACCACCACAGACTTCTGGGCAACCTGCTGGGCTATCGGTGTTGGTCCACAGTGGTTGGGTTTGTCAACTGGAAGGACATTTAACCAGAGGGTGTGGAGCAGCTGCTGCCACGGTGCGGTCCAGCGGCCGCGCCGGCGGGGGCTGAGCATCAGCAGAGCCCCCTGCCTGCACTGCTCCCAGCTGGGAGCACCAGTCCCTGCTCTGGGGGTCATGGGAGGCCAGTTCTGGGTTTATGCAGTGAAACCGCTACAGCCCGCAGGGAAAAAAAGCAATTAAAAAAAATGTATGTGTATATATTTATATATATGCAGAAAGCAACAAACAAGCAGGAATTTGGATGAGGAACAGAGGTGGAGAGCCTTAGGTAAGTCTGCAGCTTGGATAAGGCTGGCCCAGGTGGCCAGATGGCAGTGGTTTGGTGACCACCCGGGCAGTCCCTGCTGCCCTGCTCATGGGGCCTGGACGTGTCAGGATCAGGCAGTGAGGACCTGGGCTGCACAAGCAACACGCTCTGCCTGGGGGCTCTGATGCTGCTTCCCAGTCCCCAGCACAGAGACAGCCCCAGTTTGGGACTGGTGTCCCTTGCAGGGAAAGCCTGGCCAAGCTGGTGGCTGTGGCTCCAAGGGAAAACCCTTCATCTCCTGCTGAGGCAGCGGAGATGAGACATGGTTATAAACACACTTGATGTTTGCTGGTTTTGCTGTCGGGTTTTTTATTAAGAAATTGCAGCCCGTCACCACCTGCCAGCATCTCCAGCCAGGGCTGACAAGAAACCTCCCAGGCTCCTTCCCTCTGGTCAGAGGAGTCACTGGAGCCATCAGCTGTGCTCACCCCAGGCTGGTGTGTTCCTGCTCACCTGATTTATTGTCTCTGCTCAGCACAGGATTCTTCCTGGGAAGAAAAGCTGGCAGCTCCAGGCAGTGCCCTGGAAACGGCCAGGGTTTGTCTGAGCATTCATTCAAACAGACAGAGGGAGAAAGAAAGGGGGGAAAAAATGTAGCAGAGGAAGATTTAAAGATATGAAAAGGAGAAATCAGAGGCACTAGCAAAACTGGACTACACGAGGCAGGCAGGATTGCGGGGAGGCTGGGACAGAGATCTGCAGAGAGGAGTTTTGCATATTCAGAAAAGTAAACAGCAGAGTCAGCCTTGCTTTTTTTTTTTTTTTGCAGAATTACAGGAACCAGAGATGGAAAAGACCTATTAACTCATCTTTCCATTTCCCTCCCGGGCAGAGCAGGATTGCTCCCTGGAGGAGATTATTTTTAGCACTCTGTTGAGCAGAGCTTTCAACGTCTCAGGAGATGGGGGTTTCTTTTCCAGGGATTTAGATGTATGAATGATAAACCAGGTTCTGCCAAAAGAAGGCTTGACCCAGAGATGAAACGAGGATCAAAGCGGCGTGATGAGGTTCAGAAATGTTTCCCTGTGTGTCTTCTTCTCTCTCTAACATGTTTCTGCATCTCTCCACAGTGGTGGGAAGGAAGCAGAGGCAACGAAGCCCCAGTTCTCCGGGGATTTTTTCCTACAGAAATGAAGAAATTTGACAATTGCTCTGGACCAAGCTTCACACGGGGTGTCCCACGTCCCAGGGAAACGTGGTGCACGTTTGCATTTATGGGGAAAAGAGGGGCACGGCACTGCTAGGTAAGAAGCACGAGCACAGACTCAGCAGAGGGAGGTAAGCTGTGCTGGTGGGTGATTTCTGGCATGGGTTTGGGGTCACTGGGGACCAGCTGAATTGGCACCCACTGATACTGCACCCACAGCACCTGCAAATCTGCTGCCCGACGTGCAGGGGAGATTTGAGCTCTCGCACCCAGGGCACCTTTTAACCTCCCTCCCTCCTCTGAGCCTCTTTGATCTTAAAACTAAAGCTGTTTTCAGCCTGCGAGTGCATTTTTGCCCCATGTGGGCTGCAGGATGCCAGGGCTGGCTCGTCAGTGTCCCTTGGCTGGCAGGGAGCGGCCACAGGACCGGCCAGACCTTCTGTTTGCGCCCAGAGCAATCGCAAAACGGTTGCAAATGGTTCCAGCGACTGTTCCGGTGTGAGGGGGAGGGAGGAAAGGGGAGGAATGGGACTTGGATGCTGCCTCTGCAGTGATTGTTTGCAGGCCAGTAGTTCAGGTTGCAGACAAGGCCCC
>NW_009952439.1:24591-28370 GCF_000747805.2 Chaetura pelagica
AGTGTTTAACCCTGGAGAAGCTGGTGTTGCCTGGGGGGGCTGCCCCAGGTGTTGGGTGAACCTGGGTGAAGGGAAGGGCTTGGGACATGGATGTTGGGAGCCGGGGGCACTGTGAGAGAGCTGCACTGCCCAGCATCCTCCCCTTGCCATGAGGTGTGTGCTGGGAAAGCAGGCAGGGCAGCAATGCAGCCAGGCTAGGGTCGTGGGAGCACCCAGGATACCCACCTGCCAAGGGATGCAGGGACAAGGTGTGCATGGGGGGTGTGCAGGTGCTGCATCTCCATTCAGCAAGAGTACACACCAGCAAGGGATGTGGCAATGGCCATGCACTGCCACGGGCTAATGCAGTGGCCATGGGACATTGTGGTGGCCACGGGCTAATGCAGTGGCCATGCACTGCCATGGGATATTTCAGTGTCCATGGGATAATGCAATGGCCAAACTACCAAGCAGGCTTAGGTCGTAATGCAAAACTCATGAGAAAACTCATTCTTTAGTGAGAGGCTGGTGAGAGCCTGGCCCAGGTTGCCCAGGGAAGCTGTGGCTGCCCCATCCCTGGCAGTGTTGAAGGGCAGGTTGGATGGGGCTTGGAGCAGCCTGGGCTGCTGGGAGGTGTCCCTGCCCATGGCAGGGGTGGGACTAGATGATCTTTAAGGCCCCTTCCAGCCCAAACCATTATGATTCTGTGAAAGTGCCTTGGCACAACCACTCCCCCGTGTCACATCCCTACAGGATTCAGGACATTCCTCCCGTGTTTCCCTCGACCTCTCTTCCCTCACAGCTCAGAGGGGGAGGAAATGTTTGTCTACAAGTAGCAGATCTCTGGCTGAATTTCCCTCCTGCAGGGTAACCTGTGTCAGGGAGAGGTTTAATTTTATATGTCTGTGCTTTGCCCAAAAACATTAGCTTAACATTATCACAGCTTAAGTCAACAAATACAGAAAAACTCTACCAAGGTTACATTTTACCTACTTTTCTTGCACCTTTGGAGATGAAACTCAAGCTACACAGCTAAGTTACAGTGATTTATTGGTGGGCTGAGAAGCTGGGGGTTTAAATTCTGCATCTTTGGGATGCTGGCAACCTTGTTTCCTATAAATCTTAACTAGTATTTCTAAGCCCTTTCATGCCAGCTGCTTTCATGTATTCAGAACCTTTTCCGTGCAGTAGCCTGTGAAAATATTGAAACGGTGCCCAGAGCAACACCAGGATATGAAGGGGAAAACTTTAAGATGTTTTGTAACTATTTTTCAACAGAACCTGCCAAATCTTAATTTTTCCAGTTTACAAGTAAGAGCCTCTAACCATCTGTTTGCTGTCAACTGATGTTTGTTTGGAAAGGCATTTTATTATTTTTTTCCATCTTGCACTCCTGTTCTTACAACTAGTTTACTGAACTTCATAAATGTCAGCTTTCACAGTTGTTTTGTAAGCCAGTTATGATTTAGGATTTAATCAAAATTGAGCAGTCAGTGTCTTTAATCAATCTGAATGGAGATCAAAACCAAAGCAACGGAGACTGAAGAATGAAAGATTTAATGTATCCCAACAGCCTTTGAAAGAGCCTTATTTCCGACATAATAGCTACCAGGAATCATTATAGCAAACTTTAAAACAAAAACAAACACAAAAACACAACAAAAAACCCTCCAAAACTGCTCGTCGTGTTTTTTAAAGATAAAAAGAGCCAAGGCAATTTAAAGCTTAAAAGCAATCCCAACCTTTTATCTCATTAAGCATTAAAAAAGGGGAGCTCTTGGCACAAAGGACGGGGCTGCTGGGGCCCTAAAAAACCTTTTTCTCACCCTGGCCATGGGACATTGTGGTGGCCACGGGCTAATGCAGTGGCCATGGGACATCGTGGTGGCCACGGGCTAATGCAATGGCCATGCACTGCCATGGGATATTTCAATGTCCATGGGATAATGCAATGGCCAAACTACCAAGCAGGCTTAGGTCGTAATGCAAAACTCATGAGAAAACTCATTCTTTAGTGAGAGGCTGGTGAGAGCCTGGCCCAGGTTGCCCAGGGAAGCTGTGGCTGCCCCATCCCTGGCAGTGTTGAAGGGCAGGTTGGATGGGGCTTGGAGCAGCCTGGGCTGCTGGGAGGTGTCCCTGCCCATGGCAGGGGGGGGAATAGATGATCTTTAAGGCCCCTTCCAGCCCAAACCATTATGATTCTGTGAAAGTGCCTTGGCACAACCACTCCCCCGTGTCACATCCCTACAGGATTCAGGACATTCCTCCCGTGTTTCCCTCGACCTCTCTTCCCTCACAGCTCAGAGGGGGAGGAAATGTTTGTCTACAAGTAGCAGATCTCTGGCTGAATTTCCCTCCTGCAGGGTAACCTGTGTCAGGGAGAGGTTTAATTTTATATGTCTGTGCTTTGCCCAAAAACATTAGCTTAACATTATCACAGCTTAAGTCAACAAATACAGAAAAACTCTACCAAGGTTACATTTTACCTACTTTTCTTGCACCTTTGGAGATGAAACTCAAGCTACACAGCTAAGTTACAGTGATTTATTGGTGGGCTGAGAAGCTGGGGGTTTAAATTCTGCATCTTTGGGATGCTGGCAACCTTGTTTCCTATAAATCTTAACTAGTATTTCTAAGCCCTTTCATGCCAGCTGCTTTCATGTATTCAGAACCTTTTCCGTGCAGTAGCCTGTGAAAATATTGAAACGGTGCCCAGAGCAACACCAGGATATGAAGGGGAAAACTTTAAGATGTTTTGTAACTATTTTTCAACAGAACCTGCCAAATCTTAATTTTTCCAGTTTACAAGTAAGAGCCTCTAACCATCTGTTTGCTGTCAACTGATGTTTGTTTGGAAAGGCATTTTATTATTTTTTTCCATCTTGCACTCCTGTTCTTACAACTAGTTTACTGAACTTCATAAATGTCAGCTTTCACAGTTGTTTTGTAAGCCAGTTATGATTTAGGATTTAATCAAAATTGAGCAGTCAGTGTCTTTAATCAATCTGAATGGAGATCAAAACCAAAGCAACGGAGACTGAAGAATGAAAGATTTAATGTATCCCAACAGCCTTTGAAAGAGCCTTATTTCCGACATAATAGCTACCAGGAATCATTATAGCAAACTTTAAAACAAAAACAAACACAAAAACACAACAAAAAACCCTCCAAAACTGCTCGTCGTGTTTTTTAAAGATAAAAAGAGCCAAGGCAATTTAAAGCTTAAAAGCAATCCCAACCTTTTATCTCATTAAGCATTAAAAAAGGGGAGCTCTTGGCACAAAGGACGGGGCTGCTGGGGCCCTAAAAAACCTTTTTCTCACCCCATTTCAGGATGGTCCCTCAGTGCTGGGCTGGGGGGTGTCCAGGGAAGGGCAGGGGAGCTGGGGAAGGGGCTGGAGCACAAGTGTGAGGGAGCTGGGGGTGTCCAGGCTGGAGAGCAGGAGGTGAGGGGAGACCTGCTGGCTCTGCAGCTGCCTGAGGAGGTTGGAGTGAGGGGGGTCGGGCTCTGCTCCCCAGGAACAAGGGATGGGACAAGAAGAAACGGGCTCCAGTGGTGCCAGGGGAGGCTGAGATGGGATGTTGGTTGGGCAACAATTCCTGCCCCAAGAAGGGCTCGTCGGGCCCTGGCCCAGGCTGCCCAAGGGCAGGGGTGCAGCCCCCATCCCCCGGAGGGGCTCCCGAGCCCGGTACCCGCTCGGTTCGGTTCGGTTCGGTTCGGTTCGGTTCGGTTCGGTTCGGTCCGGTTCGGTTCGGTCCGGTCCGGTTCGGTTCGGTCCGGTCCGGTCCGGTTCGGTCCG
>NW_009952439.1:29334-33796 GCF_000747805.2 Chaetura pelagica
GGTTCGGTTCGGCCCCGCTCGGCGCGGCCTCTCGCGCGCCCCCTGCCGGCGGTTCCCGCAGTGGCGCCCGACGGGGCGGGACCCCGCGGTCTGTCCGACCCCCCGACTCCCCCCCACCACGGGCTCTTGCCTGGTGCTCCCCCCTTGTTTTCTGGGCTGTTGGGCTCCATCCCTGGGTGGTTGGAGGGCTGCGGAGCGGCGGGTGGGTGGGTGTGGGGTTTGAAGGGGCTGAGAAGCTCCTGGGGGACCCGGCACCTCCGGTATTCCCACCTCGGGTCCGTCCTCTCCACAGGTGGGAGCTGCACCGAAACCCCCCCGGAAAGGTGTCTCAGAGACAGTCCTGGCCTGGGGGGCTTCGAGGGCAGGACCCCCTGCTGCTGGGGACCTGGAGCAGCGGGGAAGGTGATGGTCCTGTGGCTCTGTCATTCTGGGTGTCAATCCCTTTTCACCACCCTGTGTCTCTGAAGAAGAAGGGGTTGCCCCGTGGTCGTAGCAAAGCAGTTTCGCCTACATTAAACCCTTTAACCCTGAAAACTGGGATGCTTCATGTTCCAGGCACGTGGGAATTGCACTGGGAAACGTTGTGTCAGCTCCTCAGAGCTGCTCATAGCCAAACCTGCAGGTACTCCTGGCACATCCGGAGGTCAATGCTACTTTTGTGACCTGCCTACACTTGGCTGAAGGTCTGAAGTAGGAAGGAAGGGGTCACCTTGGGCATTAGAGCTCTGCCCAGCTTTAATGTCCTTTAACAAGGGCAGGGAGTGATGAGATAAGGGGCAATGGTTTCAAGCTGAAAGAGAGGAGATGGAGATGAGATCTGAGGGAGAAATTCTGTGCTGTGAGGGTGGTGAGAGCCTGGCCCAGGCTGCCCAGGGAAGCTGTGGCTGCCCCATCCCTGGCAGTGTTGAAGGGCAGGTTGGATGGGGCTTGGAGCAGCCTGGGCTGCTGGGAGGTGTCCCTGCCTATGCAGGGGGTGGGTCTAGATGTTCTTGAAGGTGCTTCCAATCCAAACCAGTCTGGGATTGTCTGATTTTCTGCAGCCCAGCCCTACATCCTGCAGCCAACAGCTCCCTGATGCCCACAGAGCTGCCTGGTTGCCACCATGGCTGGTGCCTGGTGCTGCCCAGCCATCACTAGCATGCTGGGACCCTTGTAACTGCCAAGTGTTCCCCCTGTCAGGAATTCAGGGGGTTTATTCCTGCCTGAAGCCAGGCCCGGCGCCGCCCGGCCTCGCAACAACCCACTGGCACTTTGCTGCTGCTACTCCATAAAATTCCCTCTTGCATCGAGGGAAATGGGGGTTTAAAATCACTTTTAAAGGCCTCCGAGGGCTCCACATCTTCTCGCAGCCCATCCTCTTTATTTGTCCCCTTATTGTAATCCCCTCCTCCGAGGATGCAGGGGCAGTGCTGAACATCTGGCTCCCATCACACACTTCTGTTGGCTCCCTGGATGGCTCCCAGATGTTGCAGCGTGTCGGGGCTCTGCCTGCCTTTGTGCTGCAGGGGAAGCAGAGGTGGGTTGGAGAGTGGGGGACACACACACACTGTGTGTGCTCCAAGTGCTACCTGGGGGTTAGGGGCTGGTGCATGTTTCACACGCCTTCCTTGGAGAGGTCTCATTTTTGGGGGAGAAAACCTGCACAAGTCATCCAGGGTTTCTTTCAGAGCCTTCCCTGTGGGTGGTGGGGAGCCCGGGACCAGCATCGACTGGGCTGGGCTGCCAAGGCAGCAGAAGGGCTTTACTGCCCTCCAAACCAACCTTGACCCTGGGGCTCTTGTTCTGGGGGGGGTCTGCTTTGTTTTTAATTCAGGGTGTGCTGGTTTTACTTCTCCATGTGCTAGTAGAGGAGGTGAGCAGGGCCAGCAATGAAGCTGGTGGTTACAGCCTGTCCCAGAGTTCAGAGAAGACCTGTCAGAGTCCTGCAGCTCCTCTGCACACCCACTCATGTGTGTTGTGTGTTCCCATACTCCAGAGCTGCTCAAAACCAGACTGAATCCATTTGAATTTGAAGGACCAGCTGAAGCAGGAGACATCCATGGGGTTTTGCTGCCTGGGTTGTCCCCAGTGTTGCTAGTAGGGAGCCATGGGGACTGAGAGTGCTCAGCACCAGGTACCCCTTGGGGTCTGTGATGCTCCAGCCATGCTTGGATGTTCCAGAGCTCCTCAGTGTCTTCACCCAGGCTGGCACCTTGCTAACCTTCTGTGGTGTCCACAGAGCAAGCTGTGGTGTTCCTCAGTGGCCTGTGACCTTGCAGGTGTGATGACCACCCAGGTATTTGCTTGCAGACGAGTCCTTAAGAGGTCCCACAGCAGGGCTGGTGCTCACCCAGCCCCTCATGGCCTTAGCAAGAAGCCTGATCTTGAGCTCTCTGATGCTCCCAGCATCTCTGTACCTTTGGTTCATCTTTTTCTCATCCATACAGCAGGTTTATCTTAAAAAAAACAACAACAACAAAGGAATCTAGTTTTTGCAATTAGGTATGGGGGGGCTTTTTTTGCTGTGCCAGGGAGGGGATGGGGCAGTGGTGGAGCTGTGCAACACCCTCTGCACACACAGCCCAGACAGACCAGCCCTGCTGCCCGGAGGCATTTCCATCTGCACTGAGCCCTGGCTGGGGAGGAAGGCAGCGTATCAGAGCGCCAGGGTTTCTCCAGGGCAAATGAATCTCTTCTCATCTGGTTTTCCTCTTTGATGCATTTTTATGTCGAGGGGCCTAAGTGCTCTTTTAATAGTCCTGGCCCTGTCGGCGAAGCTGAGGTTTCTTTGTGCTCTTGTTTCCTCCCAAGTCCCTTCCACAAGGCTCCCCGGCTGCTCCTTCTCTGTGGTGGAGGCTGCCAAGCCCTGCACTTCCCCAGCCCTGAGCTGGGAGTATCTGTGGCTTCCAACAGCAATGCTCAGGACTGCGCCGTGTCAAATTATGTGCCTGGGTGACTGGAGGCTCCCAGGAGAAGCCCAGGCTCTTAATGGCAAGAGCAACAACAATTAAGCCTGGCTGGTGTTGGTTGAGGGGGTGCTGGGACCCACAGGCTCGTGCCTGATTCCAGGTTGGTGCCAAGCTGAGCACAGGGTCCTCCTCAGGTCCCTCCAGTGTGACTTGCCCATTTGCTGCTTGTGAGCTGGAGAAAGGCAGAACTCAAGGGTGATGGGTGCTCATGGTGCCCCCAGGTCCCCCGTGCCTGCTGCTCTGGGCCAGCTCCAGCCATGGATTTTCCAGCCCTGGAGATGCTTCTTGTCCTTCACTGCTTGGTCCAGGCACACGAGATGGGCAATATCAAGCTGTGTGACAATCAGGTTTGAAGCTTGGCATCATGGTGTGACTCAGAAGTCCTTGCCTGATGTCCTGCTCTAGCTGCAGCTCTGCTGATGAAGCCCCCCTTGTGCTTCTGCAGTCTGCAGGAAGCCAGGTAGGAAGAGAGGAGTGGGGCAGACAGGTGACAACTAGTGACATACCCAAGAGGGCTTTTAGCAGTAGCCTTGGCCACATGCTTTTTTTATCAGCCTGGGAAGGGTCCTTGCCTCCACCAGCCTGTGCTGCCCCATTGAGCAGGTGGAGGTGGCAGGAGGTCTCTTGTCTTGTCCCATGCTCCTAGAAACCCTTCCTGGGGGCTCTGAGGAGTGCAGCCCGGGTGGAGGTGGGGTTTCTCTGCTCTCAGAGGCAGGTTCACACCCAGTGCTGAGCTCAGTGCAACCCTGATGTCTCCTCAGATGTCACCGAGAGCCCCAGGAGGCTGTCCCTTGGGGTGCAGCTGGCCCAAGGGTCCCTGTGCCAAGGTGCTTCCAGCTTCCCCTTCTTCCATGTGCTGGTAGGGAGGTGGTGGGAGGGCAGGGCAGCTCCCTGGCATCTCCCTGCTCTGTTCTTGCAGATGGAACAGGGAGGTGGGGGAACCTGTGGCTTTGCCTTGCTTTGCTTTGAAGAACACTTTCCCTGGTCTCCTTCTTGCATGTGGGCTGCCTTTTTAATTAGCTTTTTAAAATGTAATTTTCAACTTCTTTCTTCTGCTCTGCGTTTTTATCTCAGCTTAGGATGCACAAAGCTTGACTATTTTGTTCTCAGAGTCAGCTGGATGATCAAGGATTTTTTGCAGACTACTAAATTATTAAAGAAAACTCAGTTACTCACTAAATATTATTGCTTCCATCCTGTCAGGGAGAAGATCACAGTAATATTTTGTTAATTCAAACATCTTCCTCTTTCTCTGAGGCTGTTGATGACAGGCAAAGTGCTTGCATAATATACAAAGGTGCTCGTTACAGAAGGAGGGCATAATTAATTTTAGCTGTAGCAATAAGTCTTCACTCCATGCAAAGCAGCACCAGGGAGGTGGGGCTGGCACTGAGAGCCCTCTGGGTTGGTGTTTGTGATGAACTGGGGGGTGACACCTTCTGTCTGTGGTGGTGGTGGGTGATGGAGTGGTGCCCCCATGGCTGCCCTGCCTCTGCCCCATGGCAATGGACCTT
>NW_009952439.1:34325-65241 GCF_000747805.2 Chaetura pelagica
GTGGATCCACCATGGGTGCCTGGGCTTTTTCCCATGGTGATGGACCCACCATGGGTGCCCTGCCCCATAGGAGTGGATCCACCATGGGTGCCTGGGCTTTTTCCCATGGTGATGGACCCACCATGGGTGCCCTGCCCCATAGGAGTGGATCCACCATGGGTGCCTGGGCTTTTTCCCATGGTGATGGACCCACCATGGGTGCCCTGCCCCACGGTGATGGAGCAGAGCTGTTTTGGTGCCGTTTCAGAGCTGTTTTGGTGCCATTTCAGTGCTGTCTGGGGATGCTGCTCCGCACGGCCCGCGATCCGTGCGGCTCTGTGGTAAGTTGTATTTTCACACCAATGTTTTTTGGTTTGGTTTTCCTTTTTCTTTTCTTTCTTTTTTTTTTTTTTTTCCAAGTCATTACAAGCTAAGCAGCTCAAATAGTCTTCAAGGTGAAATCTGCTTTTCATTACTCTGCGAGGGCACTGCGGCTTCATTTTCATAAGCTCCATTACCATATGCAGCATTATAGTGCTTTGCTCTGCTACATATTGTCAACATTAAATAACCTCTTTTTGTGGTTACATCATAAAAATTCTTTAGATCTTGGAAGCAGACTGTGAATATTTGCATATGTATATCTTTAATTTTCGCAGAACAGGCTGGCTACCAGATGGGTGAACCAAATAAGCCTCCAACATTTATCTGAAAGTTCCCCGTTTCCCTGTGTTGTGAACCGCAGAGGAAACGCGGTGGTTGCAGCCATGCTGAGCTGCTGCCAGTCCCTAACCTTCAAATATTTTCACAGGGAGGGAGGAAAGGGAGGGAGCCTTTTCCTTCGAACCAGATGGCCGTATGGAATCAATAAAAGGCAGTTTTCAAAAGTTTGTTTACTTAACGTTGAGTATAATATGCCTTTGTGGTCCCTTTGCACAGCAGAAAAAAAAACCATGTGATCCAGCAATCGAGCTAATGAGGACGGGGAACACGGGGCAGAGCAGGGGATGAGCCTGCCCTGGGTTCTGGCTGTTTGTCTCTATGGACTGGATTCCTGTATTTACTGTATTCCATGGATCCTGCCCACTGCTGAAACCCTCCTGCCCCTGTCCCCAGGCCATCTCCAAAACCTTCACCCCACCAGGTCTTTGGGGACAGGTCTATGGGGGCTTGACCTACTGGGGTAAAGATGCTCTGTCTGGGAACATGGATTATTTTTTTCCCTCTTTTTTTTTGGTCCTATTTCCAACCCCATATTTCAGCATTTGGGGTGTAATGGTTGCTTTTGGGGGGGGGGTATGAGGTTGTTGCCCCTGCTCCCACCCACATCCCTAAAACCTGAGTGAAAAGGTGGGCTGGGCTCTCTGCTCTGTGGGAGAAACGTCTGCAGACGTGTAAGGTATTAATCTTAATTATTTTTCCAACATCCCAAATGATATGAGTAGTACAGCAAAAAAAAAAAACCCCAACAAACCAACCCACAATGTAGGCTTGTCTTTAAAGCAGGGGCTCTCATTAGGGCAATCTGTCATCTGTTAATTCATTAGGGCCCTGACAGAAAGAACGTAGATCAAAACTATTTTAAATGATTCCTGATGACACACAATGGCAAATTTCAGCCATTATTCCGGAAATGTAACATTGTTCCTTCTGCTGCCTTCAACAAGGGGCCTTCTGCCAGTATTAATTGACTTGTAAGTGGTTGCATGTGTTGGGTTCCCCTTCTTGCTCAGATCTCGGGATTGCAAGGGGATTGGAGCAAGAAACCTTGTCCTTGTTAAAGGCACCAATCGGGCTGCGCAGGGTGGAGTGTGGTTTGCCTGGCACGGGCAGGCTCCCCAGAGTGTGGGACACAGGCTTTCCTGGAGAGAAAAAATCATAAATAGTAACAATATTAATTTAGGGGTTTTAGTATGTTTTTTTGTTAGTTGGTTTTCCAGAGATCTGAGGTGGGTTTTTAAAGAAAATCCCCAATTTCATGTTGCTTTTCTCAGCTGTTAGGGTCCTTCGTGGGATCTCCGTAGTGGCTGGTGAAGCCATCCAGGAGCCAGTGTCTGCAAACCCCAGAGCACCAGGGCTTCTGCTGGCAGAGCCACGAGGCCAGGCCAGGAGCTGGGCAGGTCCCAGGGAGCAGGGAGTGTGTCTGTAAAGCAGCACGTTGTTCAGAGCGAGGGCTGGGAACTGGGGAGCGCCCGTTGATGTTTTTCCTCCTACATTCCAACGTACCTTCCCACAGATCTGCTTTCCTGAGCAGCCCCAGCACAGGTTTGTCATGGTGAGCCTCTTCCAGCTCCTGCTCCTGAGTGCCTGACTTCATCCCACTGCGTGAACAATGGGAATTGGGTTTTTCCCTCTGTTTTCAGGTTTCCTGTTGTCCCCTGGGTCCCCCTCTGGCTCCTGTCCTGAGTTCAGAGCCCCATCATGTACAATCTCCAGTAGATGCTTTTCCCAGGATTGGGGTGTTATCCCCAGGACCACCATCGTGGGCTAGAGGTAAAAGTTCTTTGTGAGGCTGGATTTTTCCCAGTGCCCTCCCACCCATCAGAGCTGTTTGTTCCTTCCCCAGTCCCAGCTGTCCCAGGCTGCATCCTCCTGGTGTCCCCCTGCCCTGGGCTCTGTGTCCCTGCATGGGGACGTTTTGAGTCCATCCCCAAGAACTGAGCCTGCTGTAGAGTAGCCTGGAGCACGGGATGTTGGCTGTGCTGTCAGACACTGCTGTCAGAGAAAAGAAGAGGGAAAACCAAGTTTAGGTACAAAAATCTGACAATCCAGACTTTTCCAAAGGTGTCCATGTTGTGACACAGAATAACTTCATTCTTGCAGAGTGTGGAAGGGCAGTGCCTGGCGTGGGGGGCTCTCCTGGTGCTGTGGACATGCATGGCAGGGTGCTGGGATGGCTGATGGGTGTTGCAGCAATGTTTTGCTCAGGTGTGATGCAGTCCTGCCCACACCAGAGCCATGCTCCGTGGCTTTCCCCAGCACTTCCAGGATAGTCCCCAGGCAGGGAATGGAGGAAAAAAGGTTTTGTGAATTGCCAGAAAAATGTGTTTTCTTCTGCTCAAGTTGTCTCTATACTTTTTCCAAGTCTATGAAAACCCTGCTCAGATGATGCGCGAGTTTCGTATGAATTGGGCTGGGGGTTGGTAAATTGCAGTGTTTAATTAAATACTGTGATTTACTGAACTTGAGGTGAAGCCAAGTGTAGTGACGGACCCTTCTTATACATTGTGAGAAGATGAGGAAACCAGCAGTGATCCATAATGGGCTGTAGGACCAAGAAGGAAAAAAAAAAGAAAGCCCAAGCATTTGAATGCTCTTTTTGTGCACTAAAGCCCCAAGCCATTGGGCACATCCCACAGGCCTTATGGGAATGTAGCAGCTTTGGCAAATCTCATCCCATTGAAAAATGTCCTATTTGCTCTCCCTTGTGCTGCCCATCCTGTGCCTGGTGCCTGCCTGGGGGCTAAGGCCAGAGTCTGGGAGGGGGCAGAGGAGGAGGTTTGGGAGAGAAATCCTTCATTCTGCTGCAGTTGGGTCCTTTCCTGGCTCTTTGGTGGGTTTATGCAGGGACAGGAGCAGTCCCAGCTCAGCTATATTTTCTATATGAATCAAACAGTCACCGTGGAGCCCAGGGTCGGGCACAGCAGCACTTGCACCTGCTTTATGTATCTTCAGTGGCTGCTGCCTTGCTGCACGTGAGCATAACTCTTCTGTGCATAATTCAGTGTCTTCGTACTTTGTCAGACTTTAAATAGCACAGCAGAGCAGGGAAATGATGGTTCTTTTGGGTTGGCTGGGGCTGGGTCTAAATGTGCAGGAGCAGCGGCTGTTTGGGGACTTGCAGTGCCTGACTCAGCCATCTCCTGACTTTGGAACTTCAGAAGGGGAGAAAGTGCTTTTCCTTTTTTTTTTTTTTTTAAGCACTATATAATGACAAAGATATAAATCTGTGGCAGCCCTGAAGCATAAATAGCAAGCTTGCTCCACTGCCAGTGACCCGTGAGAGGTCTTCACAGCTTGCTTTTCAGCTGTAAAATTGCTTCAGTCAGCTGTGACCGGCGTTGGCACAAGGCAAACAGCCCAGCACCCTCTCCCCAGCCCTCACAGGGGCACCAGGGTGACCAGGGTGGGAGCAGAGATGGGCAGGGAGCAGCACCTGAGCCCTGGAGAGGCTGCATCCAGCTGGGGATGAGGTGGGAGGGGAGGAAGGTGCCTTTGCTGAGGGGTTAATTTCAGGGGGGCTGCCCAGCCCAGGGGCTTCTCATGCTGCCACTGGCTCTGCGCCCTGGGGGAACCACAGAGAGAGCTGTGAAAGCACCAACAGGAGCCTTTATAGGTTGGTTTTGAGTTTGGCTGTTTGTTGTGGGTTGTTGGGGTTTTTTGAGATGCTGGGATTGGGAGCCAGACTTTCAGCGACAGGAAGGGCCTGGCAGATGAGCACATCAGCCACTTCTGTTACCAGCTTTTGAAGATTTTGGAAATCATTTCATTGCTTAAAATAATTTTATTGCTTAGGTATCAGCCTTCCTGTGAGGGCAGCAACTCTGATATGGGAGCAGGCAAGGGGACCAGAGTGTGGTGTGAGGAGCCATGCAGCACGGGCACTCTCCTCCTTCCAAATCCCAGGGGGAGAGGAGCAAAGCCCTGCTTGGGGCAACCAGCATCTTTTTCCTCTTTACAGCTGAAGGGTTTGGGTTTGCTGGAGGGGCTGATACTGTGGGGAAAGCTGTCAGCTAACCCTGGTCCTGCAGCAGACCCTGTGCACTGGGAGCTGAGGATTCAGAGATATATAAACCTTGGGATTGATTTAGATAAAACAGGCTTGGCAGATTGGAGACTTCTTTGGTCTGTAAGTGGATGTTGTTCCCCACTCTTCCAAGCTTAGTCCTACTGTAATACTATGGATAAAATAAATTTCTCCAGGAATGTAAAATATTCCACATAGCAGGAGTCTGTCTGTCTGATGTCAGCCTGTCCTACCACCTAGTTCAATAACAATGTGTCTTTCCTGTAATTCTCTTCCCAAAAAGGAATTCCAGCAGGCCAAGCAGGCACCCAAGGGCCAGTGTCAGCTTGGGGGGTTTCCCTGAGCTGGCTCCATGTTCACCTGTGTCTTTGTCTCCTCTCCATGAGGATGTTGCTGTGATCTGTTGCCTCAGCTCCAAAGAATACATCCAAAAGGAACGTGGGAACCTGGCTTTCCTTGGGAGGCTGAAGATGGAGACAACTTCATCACCAGGTCTAATTCCCAGATGAACATGCACTTAGTAATTTTGTTCTTTTTTAGTTTGCAAAGTGAACAGGGCAGGATCCAGCAGTGCAGGATCCTGCACAGCCAAAGGGAAGCAGCCCCAGCTCTGAGCCTTGGCAAGGTGTTCCCAAAGCAGGGTGCCAGCCAGGGGGGAGGTGGATCATTTTGGAGAGGTTTGTGTGCTTTATTTTCATACATAAGTTCTAAGCTGAGTAGTTGGTTTTGCATAGGAAATTCCATGGTGAGACTTTCAGTCTAGGCCAGTGAATAATGCAGCTCTTTTAAAATCTCTTTTAGAATAATGTTTTCTTTTCTGAAGACAGATAATGGATTTGGGAATGGCATTTTCCCTGCATTTTCCTGGGTGGGAAGGCAGTGTCCTTGACCCTCCCAGAGCAAGGGGACAATGTCCCACGTGTCCCCTGGGTATTTTGCAGGCTGGCAGAGGAGCAGCTCATGTTCTCACGTGTGTTGGAAATCTTCACCCTGGCTGCAATTTGTCTTCATTTGGGCAAAGCAAATCAGTTTTGCTGCTGAGTTGTGCAGCTGAGAGGAGGGGTGATGAGGAAGCAGCAAGGCTGAGCTGGAGACTCAGGGCCAGGCTCAGCCTCTCTATTTATCGCCGATGCAAAATTGATCCGTGCTGTTTCCAGCCTCTGCAGCCAATTAAGCCTCTTGCTCCCTCTCCATTCCTGGGGCAATTACCACCTTGTGTCCTGTAACTTGCAGCCATGAGTAAGCCAAATTCAATTTTATCTCGAGTGTGCAACACAAACTGTAGCTGGGGAGCTGTTTCTTGTGTGCCGTCCCTCCCCAGCCTGACAACCAGTTTTACTGCCCAGCAGGGAACAGACTGATCGCTCATTTACGGCTGCAATCATCTCCCTGTTACAGCATTAGGAAGGAATGAGCACCAAAAGCCATTATAATTAAGATCTCTCTGGAGCTGACAGTAGAAATAGATGGCATGTGGAGCTGGAGCTCTGTGGCTCAGCTGTTTCTCTTCGAGCTGTCACTGGAAAATTACAGAGGCTGACAATCATATTTTTAACACAGCAGTGCTAAGTAATATATATCCACCTTGTGCTGGGGAGCCAAGAGGAGAGGAGAGCACCCCTGGGTGCTGTGCTGGACTGAGAGGGCTGAGCCAGCCCCACTGCATCCCCTCTGCCTCCGAAACCCAGCTCCTGGTGGAGCTGAATCACAGAAGCATTGAATCATTTTTGTTGGAATAGACCTTGAAGATGATCCAGTCCCACTGTTACCCCAGCCCTGCCAAGGCCACCACTAAACCATGTCCCTCAGCACCACATCTACACGGCTTCTAAATCCCTGCAGGGCTGAGGGCTCCACCCCTGCCCTGGGCAGCCTGCTCCAATGCTTAAGGACCCTTTCCATGAATAATTTTTTCCTAATATCCAATCTAAACCTAAACCTAAGGTTTCTGTCTAAGGTTTGAAGATGTTTAGCATCTTTCTAGAGTTCAAATGATCTGCTGAAGAGGGTGAGCTGGCCAGGGGGACAGGCAGGGAGCAGAGGGACTTGCACCCAGGGTTTTCCCCAGGGCTCTCGAGCCCTGCTAAACTTTGGGAATGTCTCTGCAGCCGGAGCAGCTGCAGCCTGTTCCTAGAGACAGCTGGGAGGTGGAAAAAATTGTTAAAATTCCCATTTCTTGTTCTCACATTGAGCAACTGAGGCTGCAGAGTGTTGGGACCTGTAGGTCTTCATACCTGAGGAGCTGTTGCCCAACAGAGCTGCGTGATTGGGAACAGCAGACATTGCTTTCCCAATTATTTCATAATGCCGGGAGCCGCCTCCCCTGCCCCTGGACAGCAAATACCATGTAGTGATGCTTTAATTGTGGGGTGAGGTGGGTTGGCTGCCTGTACAGACAGAGCACTCAACCTCCTGCCTGCCTGCATTTTTGGCTTTGTTTTTTTGACCTGGGAAGGTCCTCACCACTTCTGCAGTTCAGTTTGTCTGTCTCTGTTGCCAAGTGCTGTTCGCGCTTCCCCGCCAGCCAGGTCTGGAGCATCCTCACCTTGTGATGCATCACCAGCCACCCTGGCAGCCTTCCTTTTCTCAGTGGCTGGGTCTTTAAGAACATCCAAATTAAAATATACTTTGGAGATGGGGATTGCACCAGTCTCTGGTGTATTTGGACACTGGGTCCTGCCAACCGATGCACGGAGTATTTATGGCAGAGCCTGGTGTAAGGTGACATGTGACACTGTCCCCGTGGGCAGCAATGGTGTGAGAGGTGAGGGGAGGAGAACACATGGGCTGCTTTTAAAGCATTTGAGGGACTCTTCCTCCATCACAATATTAAAAAGCTTCAGAGCCAAGCTGTCCTGTTCCCCCAGCTAACATTGTGGGAAAGTTTCTTTTTAGGCTGCAAATGAATTATTGATGCAATTATTCATTCTCATTTAACTATCTATTTAGTGGCATTTAAATAACAGTGCTCAGAATGTGTCAACAGTTTACACAATAATTTGGATTGTGAACTTTATACCTCTGTTTTCTCCCCACACAAATAATTGAAGCTCTTCCAGTTTGAGTGACAATTGTAGATAAGTATCAGTTTTTTTCTATTGCACATGTGCGTTATCTAAATACATTAAATCACTTACTCAATTTCAATTTCATTTGAATGATTAATCAGTCACTTGGCTGTAATTACTTGTGTTAAGACATCTCTGGTTAGAAAACAGAGCAGAGAGACAATTAGGAAAACAAGGGTGTTGAAAATCCACCCGATCATCCTGGGATGCGGGAAGGCGTCAGCGCTGCTGGCAGCCCCAGTGCTGGGATGAAAGGCACAGCCTGGCGGGATAACTCAGAGCCAGGAGGCTCCAAATACAGGTGGGTGGACAAAAATGTCCCTGTGTCATTCCCTTGGATTCAGCACAAGCTCTGGGGATGAATTTCGGGGCGGGATATGGGTGCACCCCGGCACGGAATGGGGCTGGTGCTCCACATTCATCACTGGGACCTCACTGCTTTTAGGTGGCTTTAGCTGCTTCAGAGTGGGGTCCAGGAGATCATTCCCAGATTGAAATGAAAACCTTGGCTTTAAAAACAAGCTTCTGCCTTTGATCTTGTTTCCACACACGTGTAACTTTACAGCCTTTGCTGAATTGGCTCCTGATGTGCATCTCTCCCTGGAAGGGGAGAGACAGCCCCACAGCTGCCCTGGGGGGTTGTCTGGGGGTTTTCCAGGTTTCCAGGAGTGCTTTCATTCCCAGGCTGCTTATTGCTCCTGAGTGTGCTGTCCTGCTAAGCTGCAGGAGATGGGCACAGACAGGAGGACCTCAGAGGCAAGGTCTCTCTTGATGAACAGGTGATGGTTTGGCTGGGCTCACAGCACAGCCAGCCAGGCAGAGGGGCTGCTGAGTTCATTTGCTGCATTTTAGGGCTGTTTCCCTTCAAAAAGGTCTTTGTGGGTGAGTGACCCTTCTGTCCACCAGCCTCCTCCCTCCCTCCCTGCTGCCCCATTTTCATTTTTCTTTCCCTAATCCCAGAGATCTATCCCAGATGTCAGCTTTCTGGAATTGATTTTCCCTGGGTGTAAAGCCCTGTGGAGAAGCCTGGGAAGGGCAGAGCCAGGCGAACCCCCCGAGCTGACCTGGGGGGCCCTCTCTGCAGCTAACGAGGGGAAACTTAATCAACCCCCAACCACAGGCACATTGCAGTGAACCCCTCGATGTCATTACCAGCCTGGGGCTGGGAAAAGCTTGCCCAGAGCTATGGAAAACCAATTTAACCACAGGCACAAACCAACTGGGAGTGTGGGATTATGCTCCTAATCCCTTCTTCCTCACCCCTATTTCCCCCGCTCACCTCGCGCCGCTCGCTGCTCTCAGGCTGCAGCTTTCAGGGGGGCACTAAAACTCCTTATTTTTATCAATTTTCTGGAAGGCTGCTTAGCTGGGAAGGCGCCGAGCACACGAGCATTAAAGAACAGCTGGAGCGGGAGTTGCAATCTGTGCTGGAGCAGGAATTGCATGGGATAGGTGTTGCTGTATCTGTCTCTATCCGTGCTGGAGCGCTGAGCGGAGCCAGATGTTGCTGTCAGCGTGCTGGTGTGTGCAGCAGTAGTCGTGTTGGTGGCAGGAGGAAGCAGACACACTTTGGGGTCACAGGGAGCTCCGGAGGATTCCTGCAAGATTTATGGTTCAGCCTTCCAGCTGGGATGTGTTTTGAGGCTGGGATGTGCTGGTGGGGATGGATGCGACTGCAGGGATACCTGGATCCCTGTGGGTGATGCCCAAAGCCTGGGCAGTGGTGGGGACCGACAGTGGGACCCCAAAAACCAGGGGAGATGCAAAATGGGAAAAAGCTGGGAACAGCCCCTGGGAGAAGAGAATAAAGGGGCCCGTTTCCCAAAGATCTGGGATGCTGCCTGGTGCTGTTCTCCTAGTGCCTTTCCCCATGGCATCAGGACCGGAGCAGGTTGCTCCCCTCCCCTTGGACAATGTGATGAGGCAAAGACCCACATCCCTCCCAACATGCTGTCCGTGGGTTTTCCTGTGAGGGTCCTGCACCATTCCCCCCAAGGGAAACTCTCCACTTTTATCCCAAACAGCTGCATCCAAGCCCCCACTCTGGAGTGTTTCAGGCCAGTTTGTGCTCTTGGTGGAGGAAGGAGGGGTGACTGGGCTCCTCCAAGGTTACAGCCCTGTGCACAAGCCGTTCTGGCAGCGTCCCCATGACAAATGTCACTGACCCGAGCTGGCATCACCTTGCGTCCCCCAGCCTTCAACAGCTCCAAGTTTCCCATCCTGGAGGCGTGGCTTGGCACCCTCTTGGGTGAAAATGCGCCGTAATGAGCCAAAATGTGTCCTTACTGGCACTGGCTGGAGCAGAGCTGGGTGTCAGCCAAGGGTTTGGCCCCGTCTCCCACAGCAGAGATCTTCCCCTGGGGAAGCTCAGAGGATTTCTCCAGGCCAATGAAGCTGGTTTTCCCACCCTGCAAAGGGCAGTGTAGAGCAGCCAGTCCATTCCTCCCCTTTCCTGGAATACCAGCTATCCAAGTATCAGTCTGTACATGTGCAGGAGAAAATCCCGGGGCGTTAATTACCCCCTGCCAGACACGTAACAGAGCTGGCGCTCCCAGCTCGTCCCATTTAGGCAGGGATTTTTGTATCTGAACCTGCTTGCTGGGGAAGGTGATGAGGCTGTGACCATCCAGGTTGAGTTACCTTTTCCAAGCTGCCAGGCAGCACCCAGCAGCACCCAGCCAGCCCTGCCACCTCTCCTCCTGCAGCGGGTGCTCCCGACCTGGGGGTGCCACGTGAAACGTCAGCAAAAATAAATCTGTCTAATCCCAAGGAATGACCAGGCACAGCAGCAGCCCTGCAGTCCCAGGCAGATTAAAATAAAGTCTAACATTACACCACTTGGAAGGGCCGGGATTTACTTGGAAACCGAATCACATTAATTAGCATTCTGCTAATGGCTGTTTTGTATAAATATAGCGTGTCTTAATACCAGCAGTCACAGGTTGACATATTTAGATCGTTGATATCAAAGTCATTAACGCCTCGCCGTGGTAAACCTACTCTCTGTTGGGGCTGCAAATGGGATTCTCCTGAGCCAATCAATCTTCCTAAAGCCTGCGCCGAGCCTGTTGATCTTTAGCCACCGAATGGATATGGCTTCCCAGAAATGTGCTTGCATCTGTCAAAATTATAAGCAGCTGGCAGCCCGAGACAAAGGTCGTATTTGCTGCGAGTGTGAAAATAGGATCTCAGGACAAGAAATGCTGTTGAGCAGGGTATCAGTTCGGGATGGGCTATTAGTGTTGCAGCACAATACTTGTGTGTGTGTGTGTCTGTGTCCATTCCTGCCAGCCCTCCTACACATGGCAGTTAGATATTTATATGTAAAATTTCTCACGTATGCCCTGTGGTCCTGGAAGTTAGCCAGGGCTTATTAAAACTTAGTCACATCAAAAGATGGGAAAGGTCTGCCTGAGTTTAGGAGCTTGGAGAGCTTAATGGCTATAATGGTTATAATTCACTCCTAATTTATCACTCATTATTGCCCCGATTAAAAGCCCCCCTTGCTTGATAGCAGCAGTGAAGGTAACAGGTTCCTTTAAAAACTGATTTGGGGGCATTTCAGCATGGCAGGAGCACAGGGCTGCTACAAGTCTGAGAGCTCCTACATATTAGTCATGCAATTACTGCAATTACTGCACTTAGCCCAGCAGAATGCCCTCCCCAGGCCCTGGGCAGCCCCCCGAGGTCTGTAGCCATGCAGGGGGTACAGAGTCAGGACCAGGCAAAGCCCCAGCACTGAGCAGTGAGCAGAGCAATGCAAATCCAACTCTCAGGAGAGCCATGGCTGGGTGGGAGCCACAGGCGTCTCCAGGACAGGGTGTACTGCCCTGGAATGGAGCAGATCCCCTTGCAGGTGCCCACAGGACACCATGAGTCTCCTGGTCCTCAGTGAAGCCCATGTCTAGGAGGCCTTGGCCAAGCCCTCCTCCCTCTTTGAAGCTGGGAGCACCGTTTCATCCGGGGTTATTATTAGATGGCAGCAACAGGGATGAAACGGCGTGAGCCCGACTTCTGAAGTATGCAAATGCCAGGCTCATCCAGGAGACCTTGCTCGTTGGTGTAATTTAAGGCCAAGCATGTTAGCTTGGGAGTTTTAATTTTAAATCATGAATCTCTATGGCACCAAAATCAGGGCACGGCCATAGTTGCTGCCTGCAGATCCTGTGCCAGGGAGGGCGAGCGGACGCTTGGGCATCCCTGGGTGGGATGTGGTCTTGGAAGCTTATCCCCTTTCCCCGATGCCATGTCAGGTGAGGCTGCATCTGAACAGGGGTTATTCCCACCTCCCACTCGGGAGACCAGCCCTGACAGCAGGAGCATTGTTTGACTTGCCTGAAAAACTGCAAACACCCCAATTTGCACCCGTCGGGTCTGCATCCAGCCTTGTCCAGAGGGAGGCTGGGCTGGGACAGCACTGCCCAGAGTGGGGGAAATTCCCCCTCCATGTGTGGAGAGCTCAAAACCATGGAATAAACTCCCATTAAGGAGGGAAGAATGTTAGACAACAAGTTGAACTGGCCTAACAATAGCGAGCAGTTATTTTGACAGCAGGGTATTTTTGCCGTCGGGAGGTTGTGCTTATAATAAAATCGGTGCTTGGCTGGTGGATTTTAAATAACACTTATCTCATGGATCAAGCCAGACAGTATGTAACTGAGGTCCGTGTGCAGCATGTCCTTCCTTTCATTATTCCTACCTCCTATTTTGGGTATTTGTTAGTGAGCCCTGAAGCCCTGCAGCAGCTGCAGATTGCCAGCTAAGGGTTTTAGAGTGTTACCAATCGATAAAGGTATTAAACACAAGGGAGTGAAAGCCCTGGAAGCTCTGTGAAAAGTCATTAGAAGAGGCAGGGCTTGGGAAATACACTCCACGTGAACAAACATAAATATCTGTTAATTTTTTAATTCAGAAAGGAGTTGTGGGAGTGGAAGAAATACCCGTTGTTATAAAAATGGCTGGCATCATTTGTGTTGCCAGAATCTGGGCAGCTGGAGAGGCCTTTAGATACAATCCTCCTCCAAAAGAAATGCAAGCAGAGGAAAAGATTATCAAAAGAGGAAAGGCTTTAATAAAGTGTGAAGCCCTGATCACCCACTGAGAAGAGAAGCTTAATTAGGAGATTAAGCAGTTCTCTGGTTGGGCGCATGAGCTGTGTGTGCGGTGGTTCCGGGAGGCTCCAGCTTTGGCTCTGAACCCTTTTGGCTTTCCTGGGATGAAAAACATGGCTGTGCCTCCCACCAAAACAAGGCACTAGCCCTTCCAGCTGCACCCACATCCCACAGGAGTGTGGGGCTAGCAGGAATTGGGCTGGGAAAGAAGAAATCCTTTGGAGGAGGCCCTGTGCCTTGGCTCCTCACTCAGTTTCCACATTAAAGGCGTCCCTAGGGACTCCACTCTGTCCTCTCCTGCTCTGCCTGTCCAGACCCTGTCCCAACTCCCTCAGCACCAAGCACATTGTCTGCATCAGCAGATGCTGTTGTGGCTATTGCTTATTTTACCCGAGTGCCTGGCAAATGGGAAAGCTGTCTTTAGAAGGCCATCACTGGGGACAACTCATACACCCTTCCTGCTGGAAGGGTGCGGTGCTGCCTCCCCGGGAAGGGCCGCGCCGCTTCAGCTGGGTTCAGTTCCATGGAGCAGCACAGAGCAGGGGTTATGCTTCCCATTCCTCCAGTTAGGGGGGGGAATCAGGCTTGTTTGTGTTGCCAGCTTGTCTTGATGTTAATATGCTCTCAACCTTCTTTAATCCCAGAGGCGGAGTCCCCGGGAATGCCGGCAGCTCCCCGGGACGTGCCCATGGATGTGGCTCCTCGCTGCCCGCACGGCCCCACAAACACCTCCCTGCTTCTCATGCCTGCTCCTGCTGCCCCAGGGAATGTGGGCTGGATGTGACCTCAGGTGCTGGTCCAGGTGAGGTACCAGGGGTTTACCTGCTTGGGAGATATCTAGGTTGTCTAGATATCACACCTTGCTCCCTCTGGAAAAAAGCGTTTTAGAACACAAGCTCTTCCAGGAGATTCTGGCTTGTCCCAGAGCCAGCAAAGCTTTCTCCTTTCTGCTTTCATGGGAAAATCAGGCACATTTGCATCCCTTGGTGAGATACGTGGCAGAGGTAGCCACCAAGCACAGCGTGTGTCCCAGCAGAGCAAATCCATGTTGGGATATGCCCCCTTGTCCTGTTTGTCCTTGACCAGGCTGCTCCAAGCCCCATCCAACCTGCCCTTCAGCACTGCCAGGGATGAGGCAGCCACAGCTTCCCTGGGCAGCCTGGGCCAGGCTCTCACCATGCTAACAGGAAAACAGCTGAGCTAATGTCCAGGAAGGGCCAGGCAACCTTTTGGTCTGGGTTTGGAACCCCAGCTGTGCCCTTTCAGCAACAGTGAGGATGCTTTGGGATGCTTCAAAAAGCTTTTCCACCCCCCTCCCTGAACTCACACACATGCAGCCTGCAAAATCTAATAACAAGCAGTTGAAAAACATACTAAAACCAGAAAATTTATGTAGCATGACCCAAATTGAATTATACATTACAGCACTATAATTGATTTTTTTTGAAGAGAGATTAAATTTATTTTATGCCTCACTAACTAACAGCTAGATTTACCTAATTGCTTAGAGTGCAGAGTTAGTATGATTCATTAAACCCCATACATGCCTGGGTACATTACACTGTGACTAAAGCTTCCCTGCTTTGAGCAATTAAAGTGGAGAAACTTGGGGCCTCATAAGTAATTGAATATAACAATACAGCTTGGAGTTGCTGTGGATGTCTTATTAAGTTCTTCAAGAAAAAAAAAAAAAAAAAAAGCACAAGTTTCCCTCCCTTCTCCAGTGAATCATTTTGTGAGATTTTCTGTGACTGGCTTTGTTTTCTCCTATTGCCAAAAAAAAATATATAAAAAATATGGTGTCTGGGAGACAGATTTCATGCCTTGCTTCACAGTTTAATTTTATCAATCATAACATTTTTTTTAAAAGTGACAGCAGTGAGTAGACATCCTCACTATTCCAGGGAGAGACATTTTGGGTAGAGTCTAGTAACATTTGGTAATTATACACACATTGCAAAAATAAAGGTAGCAATTTAGTTAAACAGGATTGGAGAGAAATTATCGTTTGAGCTGGCAGGAATAAATGAGAATTGTTTGGCTCACTCTAATAAAATCCCACGGAGGCACAAATTGCCCTTGGAAAAGGCAGAGGTGGTTGTGGAGCCCTGTTGGGTGCTGGGGGCAGTGGCAGGGGGAGGTGACAGGCTGCACTCTCTCACGCAGCCCTCGGGACACTCATCACTGGTGTCATCTCACAATGGAGATTTTGGGTATTTTTTCCCCAGAAATGTTCCACAGCACCTTGACCCTCCTTCCTTAATGCACAGGGTTTGCCAGCTCTTAACCAGCCTGGCCCCCACCTCCCTCCTATTTGCAGGGTGTGTTTATTTTGCTGGTAGAATGATTAGAAAAAAAGATCCTGATTTATTATCATCTCTTATCAACAGCTCAACCCATTGAGATACTGACCCTGCTCCAACTGCCTTTGCCCAGCAAGGCTTTGAGGACACTTCCAGGGTGCAGGATATCCCCTGCTCCAGGGCAGGGATGACCAGAGGAGTTATGGGATAAGAAAATGCTTTAACCTTGCTTAGATGGTCTTAATTGTTCCTGTAATTTAGGTTCCTGCAGACCTGTTGGGCTCGGAAACCATCTCCTCATCAGTGGAACTGATCCTGCTCTCCTGCAGGATATTAAAAAGAAGAAGGTTTCCAGCGTTTGCTGACATGAAATGGGAAACCCCAGCAGGGCCGTGGTAGCTCCCGTGGACTAATTTCAGTGAAGAATTTGGGGTGAGTAGACGCTTTGTGCAATTATTAGGAAAATTATTAGTCGCCTTCCAAACCCCGGGCTGGGAACGCGCGCGGCGCTGGCGCTTAATGAGCATTGCACAAGGCAGGATAATCAGTTTACTCACTTCACGGAGCCCACAGGTCATAAAATTCAGGCTGGATTGTGTGAAACATCTTACACAAAGGGCTTCCCGTAACAAAATAAGCCTTTAATTAGCAGAACATCATGCGAGGCCGAGGTGCAACTTTCCCAGACCTATCACCGGTGACGTTAATTACTGCAAGGCTTTTGCACATGCATGATTTATGCCTCTTTTCCCTTCCTGTGCTGCTGTGCCCTGTCTCTTCCTGGGGCTCTGGTGAGAGCCCAGCCACTGCTCCCACTCTTCTTCTGTTTGCCTCCAAAATTTCTGGTGGCAGATGCAGCTCTTCTGCCTGCTCTGCAGGAAGTGTGTCATTCATGGGTTCCTTGGTCGTGTCCAGTGATGCAGTTAGAATTTTATTACCTTTTTTTTGCTGAGTTCCTTTCAGAGGTCAGAGGTGATGATGGTGAGCTTTGGGAGGGCAAAACTCATGAGACAGAAGGAGGTGATGCTCATACCTTAGATTTGCCCAGAAAGGGGAGCTTGAGACTGGGAAGAACCCCCCAAGATCCCCCCCAGCTGGCTGCAGCACGGCCAGGACCCGCCGTGCAGATGATGTGCCAGAACCAGGCCGACAGATGTGGGGAAAGACACGGGTTTCCAAACCAGCCAGAGAATGATTGTGGCTTTTTAATTACAGCCACAGCTTTATCGTAGGAAACCTTCCAGCCTGCAGCACCCGCAGGAGCCCAGCGTCTGCCTTTCGCCTCCTGAAACGTGGGTTGGTTTTCCTCCTTGCTGGTACCTGCCCCGTCCCACCGCCCTTCCCTTGGCTGTCTGAAGAGGCTCCTTTGCTGCAAGAGCTGCAGAAGAGCCTGGGAGGGTCAGAGCTGCACCAGAGATTAAACCTCTCCTTGAGGAGATGCAGCACCACAGGGATGGTTCCCGCCTGCCGTGCTCATCCCAGACTTGTTTGTTGGATTTTTTTTTTCTTTAAAAAAGGAAAAAAAAGGCAAGATCAAGGGATGCATTTAACAAAGGGAGATGCCCCCTGTGTCTGCAGGCCCAGGCATCCCTGGTAGCTGTTACCATGAAGAGAGGACATCATTAAGAAATAACGAATTGCCCTGCACGGGCTCCACCCCGCCCTCGGTGCTGGGAAGCCTAATTAGAGCAGAGAGATAACGATGGAGTGCTCAGATGAATTTGCATGGGACTCCAGTCTATATAGGGTATGCAAGTAATTTATTATGCTTATTAGAGGGAAGCTTTTGTCATTGCAGACAGAGCCTGTTAAGACCCTTGGTCGGCTCCCACCAGCAATTCACTCCCCAGCCCCAAGAGCTTCTTTATTCCAGTGTTTCCTTTGGGTGGGTTTCAAGGGTTCTGTGAGGCACTGATTGTGGGGCAGAGATGGGTGCTGCAGAGTGTTGGAACAAGCAGGGTGCGGTTGGGTGGGCTGAGGGGTGTTTGCCCTTGGTGGGGGCTTTGCTGTGTCCGATGGGAGGTGGGAACACGGGGTCTGGGCACAGGCTGGGAGAGCAGGGGGTCAGATTAAATCCGCTCAAGGCAACTTAAACCACCTCCAGCTGCTCAGGGGGTAGAGCTGCACAGCTCTGCATTAGATTTACTGCCTGTAAATTCTCCAGACAGCAGCTTTGTTCTCCTCCTAAGCAAGAGCACCCCATCTCCTCCTTTGAAGCATTTTCCTCATCGTTATTATCTCACCTCCTGTTTTTCCCTCCCCCAGATTAGTGGTCCCTCTGGGCCTGGCAGCCTTCCTGTGCTGCCAGGGAATGCTGAGAGCTGGAGGTCAGGGCAATGTTGGTGGAATCTGTCACTTGCCCACCCCTCTGAATGAAGTTCCTGGCACAGGAGTCATCATTAAGGCTTCTCAACCAATGAACATGGTTCATGAACCATGGCAGACATGCAAACAGGTCTCATCAGGCAAACTTTCTGATTAAAACTGTGGTTTGGGTTAATTGGGTGAAAGTGTCTTTGCTTTCACATGTCACAATTTTTAACACTCTGCACAGAGAAGTTTTTAGAGACATTTATTCTCAGAAACAATAGAATGTGGTTGTGTTTTGATGGGGAGTTGGCTCAAGGCCCTGGTCTGCTGGTAAACCAACCATGAGCCAGGGCTGGTGGCACCAAGGAAGGGGTGTCCAACCAAGCTGGAGCTCTGGCCGAGCTGTAGCTGAAGGACAAAGCTACATTCCAGTTACCCTGCTTGCTGATCCTGCTGCTCTTCCAGCAGTAAAATCTTCCAGTGAAGTCACCAGATGTTTTGTGTAAAGAGGACAGGGGAGAAACTGGGGGTTGGGAAATCCCTCGAGCCCCAGGGGTCCATTTCCCCATGGAATATATCTTAATCCCTTGCCCCAAGCATCCCATTCCTGAGTTTTGGCCAGGAGCACTGGTCCTCCCCAGTGCTCTGGTTCCCAGCGACCTTGAGCATTGATGGTGCTGGGAGCTGTAGAGCTGGCCCTGGCTCAGCTCCAGGTGAGAATATGAAAGGGCCTCTTGGGGTGACACTATGGGCCGTGGGACATGAAAAAGGGGCAGTTCCTGAGGCTGAAAGTGGGCTGAGGTGGCAACAGCAAAACCCAAGCCATGAGACAACCTCTCCTTGCAAAGAGCAACTCAGAGATACCAACCCACGTGTTCACCTCTGCGGTACCTTGCAGGTCCTTCTGCTGCCTTGCTCCAGGAGGGATGTGGCCTCAATAATTGGTGTGTTAATTGGCACTAACCGTACCCTGGGATAGCAGGGCTGCCTTTGGGGCTGGTGGAGTTTATCTGGGTGCAGACAGCTTGACCTGGCTGTGTGTCATGCTCTGCAATCTCCTGCTGAAAAACCAGCCGTCCGCAGCCCGTGCAGCAGAGCCTCGTGCAGGGCTTTGGAGCAGCCCAGACTTGCAGCAACACAGATGAAACATAGAGAAGGAGTGTGGGATAATAGCTTTGTTTTTCTGCAGCAATTGCTCAGGGAGAGGCATGAAAGTGCCCCATTAAAAGCTTGGGCTCCATCCGTGGGACATCAGGAGAGGTCAGGGGTCTATTCTTCCTTACGCCGTTACTATTTCGGACTGAGCCAGGCTTTGTGCTGGGGCTGCAGCGCCTCTGCCTTAATGAACTATAACAGCACAGAAGGCAATTATGGTTTTGTCTAGACCTGTCTAAGACCATCAACAGCACCTCGTTACTTTACAGATTGTTAATGCTCTTGGCAGAAGCTGAAGATCCTCCTTGAGAAAAAAAAAAAAATCATAAAAAAAAATCAAATGTATTCTCTGTTGCAACATACTTTAGCTGATGATAAATGATAAATAGGGGCTTGTGGCTAATTAGACCTTGCTTTGTCCAGAGGCAGGTACAGAACCTTCAACCATAACCAGGATAAAAGGAAGAGGAGAAATGGCAGAGAGCTCACATGAGGTTTCTTTTAGAGATCATTAGAAGCCTTAGGAAAATTAGAAATCAAGACTGCTGCTGTTGTGTCAGTGTCCTCTCTGCGTGTAAGGACTCATGGGCAATGATTAATCATATCACTCTTGAGACTTTGGGCATGGGTTTGTTATGTAGATCTGTTTTTTTCATTTTTATGTACCTACCAAATCTGACAAGGAGGGGGTGACCCTCCATGGGGCTTTGTATCAGTATTTTTCATAGAATCATGGAATTACAGGATGGTTTGGGTTGGAAGGGACCTTAAAGATCATCCAGATCCACCCCCTACCATGGGCAGGGACACCTCCCAGCAGCCCAGGCTGCTCCAAGCCCCATCCAACCTGCCCTTCAACACTGCCAGGGATGGGGCAGCCACAGCTTCCTTGGGTGAGTTTCTTTGATAATTTCCCAGTTTCAAGATGCGTGGTGCAATTACTCATTTTTTCCCCAACATTTCCATCCCTGTCCCTATCCCTGTCCCCCACGGGCGGGCTGAGTGCTGGAAGAGCCCAGAGTGTGGATGAAGGGGCTGATCCCCATGGCCCATCCAGGGCAGGGAGCTGGGGCTGGGGGCTGGTGCTGGCTGGCCTGGGGACCACCCGAGCCAGGCGCTGGGAGGAGAGGCAGAAGCACCCTGGGAGTGGGATGTTGCAAATAATTCCTGCCCTGTCAGCACAAATGTTGCGAGAGCAGAGCTGCGTGTTGTGAGCTGCCAGCTGACAGTAATGGACTTGTTATGCTCTGATTGATGGCGATGGCCCTGGAAATGGCCAGAAGCTGTTTCAGTCTCTGTCTGGCTCTGACACAGCCGTGCAGGGGAACGGGGGGAGAGCTGACAGGACACTTTGGGCAGCCCCACAGCTGCCTGCTCTGCCCCAGTGCTGCCTTTAGCTGCTGCACGGAGCCTTCCAGACGTCAGCAGCCACGTCCAGCTGCTCAGTGCAACTGGTATTAGTGGTTTGGTGTCCCATGGGTCTCTGTCTCTGGAGCAGAAACAGAGGGGAGGACACAAGGATGCACTATAGCAGTTGGTGATAGTAGGGCTTGGTAAGAAATGTGCAATAGGAGAGGTGAGAGGGTGGAGAGACCCTGGCCCAGGCTGCCCAGGGAAGCTGTGGCTGCCCCATCCCTGGCAGTGTTGAAGGGCAGGTTGGATGGGGCTTGGAGCAGCCTGGGCTGGTGGGAGGTGTCCCTGCCCATGCAGAGGGTTGGGACTGGATGGCTTTTAAGAACCCTTCCAACCCAAACCAATCTCAGGACAGTGTCCTCTAGTTCTGCATTGGTCAATGCCAGAGAGGAGGGGCTGCTGGTATTAATTGCTCATATGGGGGAATTGCCCAAAACAGGCTGATGCTATCCTGAGGTATGGAAAGGTGCAAACTTCTGCCTTGGAGATCTTTCCATCTGGGTAGACAGGGTGGGAAGTGTAAGCCTGGGAGATGTGTGACTCTGCAGATGTTTATCTCAGAAGCTGGAAGCTTGGCAAACAAGTGTCTTCATGTGGCCATGGATGGGGAAAGGGTTTTTGCTTGTTTTCGCTAAGGGATTAGTCTCCTTGCCAACATCACCATGTGGGAATGCATGAAGGAGCAGACATGTCCTGATTCCTTGTCTCATCTTACGGCTCTTGTCTTGCGTTTTTTCCCATCTCCTTTAATCCAAGCTCTGTCTGGTCACCAGCACTGGAGCCTGGAGCTCCCTTCTCTTGTACATCCCATGGCCCGTGGGTGTGACTCAGCCTGCAAAAAGAGCAGGCGACTGCTGTTCTCAGGAGGAGTCTTTCCATTTGGGGTGGGATGAAATTAATGGCCCAAGGCGGCAGCAAAATGCTGCCTGCTGTGGGGTCACGGGGTTTCATCCACAAGGGAAACCTGTTCAAAGCAGAGCTGGTCCCGAGGGATGGAGGGTGGAGAGTTCATTTGAAGAGGGTAGATAGAAATGTGGCTGCTTAATCAGGAAAAACAGCCTGTAGAGGAGGTGATGGTTGTGATTAGGGCATGTAGCAGGGACGTGGCGTGATGGAAGGTGAAATCATGTCATGCAGATGTGGATAAACAGGGACTCGACTTCAGAAGGTGGTTTGCAGCCCTCTGAGAGGGGAAACATGGGGGTCCCCTTGGAAGGGAGTCAAGGTGGAGGCTGATTTTATGGCACGGCTGGCTGGAATCTATGGTGTTTCCATTCCTAGTTGAAGAAAATTTGCCTTGAATTAACTGCTACATAGAGAGAGACAGAGGGTGTTTCAGTCCATGCTGTGCAGGGTGCAGAGCCCCAGGGGTGGGTGGTGGGTAGGCAGGGGTGAGCAGCAAGGAACCCCCGACCCTGGAAAGGCAGGGCTGGAGTCAATCTCTCCTGCCTTCCAGACCTTCTGGTTCCTGCCATCAGGAACCTCAAACCCACACAGGTAACTGTGATCCAGGTGGCCCTGAGGTGTTGGTTGCCCTGCAGTGTGTCAGCCCGACAGACCCCACAGCCTCCCCGGGCTCTGCTGCTGCACGTCCCTCTCACCTGAGGGGATCACTATGTCTTAGCTATAAAATGTTATTTCCTTCCCTCTTTTCCAATCTCAGGGCCCATTTTATAGAATGTGATGGTTTTGAATTGTTCTCAGCAGTGAGGTTTTGGGGTTGTTTTTTTTCTAATGGACTATTGAGCTCAGATAACAAATTTTAAATTATGACACACATGACCTGAGCCAATTTTAACTTAATCTAAAATGCCTAATAGCTATTACCCCAAATGGCTGCAAGTACACACACACACACAGAGACACACACAGAGTGGTTGTTTAAAGCAAGTTATTGCAGGGAAGTGCATGAGGCCTCCAGCCTGCAGGGAAGCCAAAACCTCTGTCGAGTGCATCACTAGACCCTGGTGATTTAAAGCAGATTTGTGTGGCACAAAATCAGAATTAAAATGTTTTTATGTCTCTTCAAACCACATTAAAAAGCAGACTGCTTCAAAGTGGTTTGTTTTTTTGGTTCTGGTTTTTGTTTTTGTTTTGGTTGTTTGTTTGTTTTTTGTTAAATGCCTATTTTTTCTAGGCTGATGTTTAACTAGCAGAGCCTCAGGCTGTCTTGCTTTGAGATGAGCTTGCAGGAGATGGAGGCTGCAGACAGATGCACCCATCCATCAGGGAAGTGGGAGCCCCCAGAGTGGTGCTCAGCCCTGGAGGTGGCTCCTCAGCACCAACCTTTCTCTAACCACCAAGAAACCTGACCTAGTATCTGCCACACATCCCCTGTCCTGTCCTCTGCCGAGGAGGATTGTCCATGTCTGAGTGTTCTGTTTTGAATCACTTCCATTGCGTGCGGGCAGAGCATCCCACCAGGTCCGGAATGCTGAGCCTTGTGCGTGGGGTCTGGTCCTCTTGTCCCTGGGGATCATCTGCTGGATCTGGCTTGTGACAAGACAAGGTTTCTATCCAGGCTGCTGTGGAGCAGGATGAGTCCATCACCCCACTGCATCCAGGGTCACTGCTTGGGAGTGGAAAAAGCTGCAGCAGTCTGCAACCAAGACAGGTGCAGCTGGGTCCAGAGCCACGAGCTGCTCCAATGGGCTTCCAAGCAGCACCTTTGCAGTTATTAATGAAGACTTCACCAGCTGCTCTTTGTCTTCTTGTGCCTCTTCCAGATACCCTTCCTCAGCCAAGTGTCTTGGGCAGAGCTCCCATGGGCTGGCTTGGGGATGCCCTTGTGGCTTTGGTAGCACACGCAGCTTGGCTGAAGGGAAAACTGTGTCGAACGCTGCTGCTCTTCCAGGAATATTTGTGGACTGGAGGGTCCCTTGCAGGGAACATCCCAAAAAAAAAGCCCAGCAGGCACCCAGCAGCATGCAGAGTGGGTTTTGGGGCTGGTGGAGCATGAAGCTGCAGGGGGGGCTGTGGTGGTGGCGGGGAAGCCGTGCGGTGCTGCTGGTGGAGAAGCCGGTGCGCAAGAAATCATCCGTGCTGAAGGAAATGACAACAGGGCTGTAATGCTTTGTGGAGTGTGTTTAATGAAAATATCAGCCCAGGCCCACAACACGAGGCATTCATGTATAATAAAATGAGGTTCCTGAAACACTTCAGAGCATAAACCATCTGGTCTGCTGCAATGTACTAACAGCTTTGACTAATTTTTAATGCAAGTTTTACGACGGGTATGCACATCACGCTACCCATGCATAAGGAAGATACAGCCTGGCTGCACTTCGAACTGAACTGACTGATGATGAATTTGTCTCCCATTTTAATTACTTTCTGTACATTAAAGGTGTAGTGGACCATGTGAAGTGCTTTGTCTGGTTTATCCCCTCCGTGTCCCCACGTCTCCTTAAAGTGCCGGAGCTGCCTCCGCTCCCTTATCTGCAGCCAGGCGTGCGGGCGATGGGAAAGAGGGAGATGGAGGGAGAGCTGCCTGGTGGAGGACTCGGTCAGTAAACACACTGGGGCCACCAGAAACAAGCCCATTTCATGAGGTTAATTACTTCTCCTTAATTATGTCCCTTGAGATTTTCTCCAGCCCATATGACAAGGATGGGTGCTGCCTGGTGGGGGTTGCCAGGAGAGCTCACCACTTTCTTCTGGGCAAATCAGAGCAGCAGCTCACACTGGAAAATGCTTTCAGACAGCAATCTCTGCTCTCAGCTGCCTCTTCCCGGGCTCTTTAATGAATTCTTAAAAGACTTCATCAGCTTCAAAATATAGTTATTTATTTAACATAACCCAAAAGTGGAACCATTTATCTCAGCAAGCCCCAGACATTTGGGATGGTGCTGAATTAGGGTTGACTGTTGTTGAACCAAAGCCTCAGCAGGACTTTTGCCCATTTCTCACTGAATTTGCAGCCTGGCTTGGCTGTGCCCCATCTGTTGATCCCAGGAGAGCTGGTTCCCTGAAGAAAGACCAGTTTTGCAAGATGAGGATCTCCTTTTGTTAATTATTCTGGCAAATTTAAAATGACCGTTTATTGGTTTAGCCTGGGAGGGCTGTGCCCCCATTCTTTCAACTTTTCCCATCTTTTGGTAAAAAAAGGAGAAGAAAGAATGAAGCTTGGCCAGGGTTGGTGTGGCCAGGAAGTTGTGTCATTTATCTTCCCTTCATCCCGTCACTCCTCTTCATCTTCCTGGTCCGTGCTGAAGGAAATGACAACAGGGCTGTAATGCTTTGTGGAGTGTGTTTAATGAAAATATCAGCCCAGGCCCACAACACGAGGCATTCATGTATAATAAAATGAGGTTCCTGAAACACTTCAGAGCATAAACCATCTGGTCTGCTGCAATGTACTAACAGCTTTGACTAATTTTTAATGCAAGTTTTACGACGGGTATGCACATCACGCTACCCATGCATAAGGAAGATACAGCCTGGCTGCACTTCGAACTGAACTGACTGATGATGAATTTGTCTCCCATTTTAATTACTTTCTGTACATTAAAGGTGTAGTGGACCATGTGAAGTGCTTTGTCTGGTTTATCCCCTCCGTGTCCCCACGTCTCCTTAAAGTGCCGGAGCTGCCTCCGCTCCCTTATCTGCAGCCAGGCGTGCGGGCGATGGGAAAGAGGGAGATGGAGGGAGAGCTGCCTGGTGGAGGACTCGGTCAGTAAACACACTGGGGCCACCAGAAACAAGCCCATTTCATGAGGTTAATTACTTCTCCTTAATTATGTCCCTTGAGATTTTCTCCAGCCCATATGACAAGGATGGGTGCTGCCTGGTGGGGGTTGCCAGGAGAGCTCACCACTTTCTTCTGGGCAAATCAGAGCAGCAGCTCACACTGGAAAATGCTTTCAGACAGCAATCTCTGCTCTCAGCTGCCTCTTCCCGGGCTCTTTAATGAATTCTTAAAAGACTTCATCAGCTTCAAAATATAGTTATTTATTTAACATAACCCAAAAGTGGAACCATTTATCTCAGCAAGCCCCAGACATTTGGGATGGTGCTGAATTAGGGTTGACTGTTGTTGAACCAAAGCCTCAGCAGGACTTTTGCCCATTTCTCACTGAATTTGCAGCCTGGCTTGGCTGTGCCCCATCTGTTGATCCCAGGAGAGCTGGTTCCCTGAAGAAAGACCAGTTTTGCAAGATGAGGATCTCCTTTTGTTAATTATTCTGGCAAATTTAAAATGACCGTTTATTGGTTTAGCCTGGGAGGGCTGTGCCCCCATTCTTTCAACTTTTCCCATCTTTTGGTAAAAAAAGGAGAAGAAAGAATGAAGCTTGGCCAGGGTTGGTGTGGCCAGGAAGTTGTGTCATTTATCTTCCCTTCATCCCGTCACTCCTCTTCATCTTCCTGGGTTAGTGACAACACCAGGATTTAATTTGCCCATTAAAACGTGTGACAGGACTTCAGTCAAGAAGAGGGAGGGTTTTTCCAGCTCCCCTTTCTCTCTCCTTCCATTCTGCCTGGAACTGGGCAGACCATTGATTGCCAATACATTATCAGGCTTCAGTCCTGTGTTTATTCTGAAAGTCACTGGTGAACTGATCAGGATTCCTCTCCCTGCTGTCACCCTTTGGGGATGAATGAGCTTTACTGTAGTCTGGGAATTCACCCTTGGCTCTGGTTCTGATGCTCGCAGCGTTGTCCTGGTTTTACTCATCGACTGGCCAGCTGAAGCCTTTTAAATGGGAGAGGACTAAATAATGACTAACCTGTTTCCCTAAGCGAGTATCCAGACACTCTGAGTGTCACAAACCTTTTGGGATTCACCAGCATTTGAAGAAAACCAGCCAAAGAAGTCGTGGTGTTGCTGGAGACGAGCGAAGGCACCGGCCGTGCCATGAGGCACCGCAGGCAAAATGTGGTTTGTGAATGGGAAGATCCACAAGTCACAGCTTATGTTGTCCAAGTGGAAAGTTAAATTCCAGGCTCACTGTAAAAATAAATAAATAAATTAATTCAAAATTCAGTAATGAGACTGAGCAGCAAGAGAAGTGCCTACAAGCAGCAAATCGATTGCCAAGGATGGAAACCCTTCCAAGTGTGATGTGTTAAAAAGCAAAAAGTCATTTTATTGGATGTTTTCTTTGCCTTGCTAATGAGCACTCTGCCTCACCCCCTTTTCCTGGAGGATTTTAGCCCTTCTCCTGCATTGTCAGCCCCGTTGTTCCTGCAGATCTCCAAGCAAGGGCTTTGTGTGTCCATGGTGGGTGGGTGGTTTTGGGGCTCCTTGCCCGTTGGCAGCGAGAAGAGCGAGCTCAGTGCTGAACCCCCACATGAACTGGGACAGGCTGCCCAGGGGGGTGGCTGAGTCACCATCCTTGGAGGTGTTCAAGAAACATGTAGATGTGGCTTTTCGGGGCATGCTCTTGTGTTGTGGTTGTTTTTTTGGTGGGGTGTTAGTTTTTGTGTGTTGTTTGGGTATTTTTGGTATTGATGGTTGGATCTCAGAGGTCCTTTCCAACCCTAGTGATTCTGTGTGTCTGTGATTCTGTGATTTCAGTGGTTTTGTCTCAGCTGCACAGGTATGAGATGCATCCCAGTCACTGTTTGCAGCTTCAGCCAGCTGCTGCATTTGCATACCCTACTCCTTGGTACAAACAAGAGCCTGCTTCTGAAAGCTTCTTTGGGGAATACCTCACAGTTGGCCTTGTTTGTTTAGGAAAATATTTAGACAAGTTGTTCTTTGAAGAGAAAGGCTTGCTGAGAGGCTTCCTGAGGAGCTGGCACAGGGCTGCCAGTGACAGGGCACCCACTGAGCTTGCTGTGGGTACAGTGGGGTCTGCAGGCTGCATCCTGTGCTGCTGGAGCTCCTTTCTGCTCCCCCAGCCGGGCTTCCCACTGGGAGCACGACATCCTCCCAGCCCTGAGATCTGCAGGAGGAGCTGCCTGGGCATCCTCCGCTGGGCAAGGGTGAGACTGGAGAGTTTTTCCAGAGCAGAAAGAAAACCAGGTTCCTGTGGGGTGTGTGAATGGGCAGTGTGTTGGATGGAGCTGCCCAGACCTCCTCAAAATGGTGGGATGCCCCGATTTGGGACAGCAGGTGCCATCTTGCTGGCCTGCTCAACAAAGGCACCCAGAACATGTCCCCACACCTTGGTTGAGGTTCTCCAGGATGCTTGGGGCCAAGCAGAGATGTGGGCCAATTCTCCAGTTCCTGGGGAGCATCCTGGGCACTGGCCATCCTTGCAAGGGGCAGTCCAGACACCGGTGATGTCTGGACCCCTGCCATAGGGTGCACACCATCCCACGCCTCCAGGCGTGACCCTGCTGCTGCTTTTGGAGTGCAGCACTGAGAGAGACTGTGTTGTTCCAGCTGGGATTATCCTGGGGTCCCAAGTAACTGAAGTGGGAAGTGATAACGAGCCAAGAAGCACATTCAGGGTTTGTTTTTCATGTGTTCTTTTCCCTTTGAGGAAGACACAGTTGTGCAACAGCAACAATGGCAAGAGCAACAACAGCAATAGGCCTGGTGCTGCTCAAACAAGTCCTGAGTAATTGTCCCCTCCACCTGTGTCTGCTCTAAGCTCACAGACCCCAGCAGGCTGCCACCAGCTTGTCCCAGCACAGCTCCACTTGCAGGAGGGAGGAACAATCCTGTGCAGGCATCAGCTGGAGCTGGATGTAAATGTGCATCTTTATTCAAATGAGTTGCTTTGCATCCGTGGGTGCAAGGCTGGACTGCAGGGCTCTCCTGCAGGCTGGGCAGTGGGACATGGCCCTGGCTGTCCCCATGGCAGCAGGGATGGGTGCCAGCCTCAATGGCTACCTCCACACAGGGCTGGAAGCCACTTCTGACCTGCCCTGTGCCTGTGTGGGTCAGGCAGAGCAGATGCAGGGGGCATCACTGGCTGGTGGGCACACAGGGTGGGGTTGGGCCCAGCATTGTCTGACATGGGTGCTGGGATCCAGTGCAGCCTCAGAAAGTGTGCCAAGGGCACCAAGCTGTGTGGTGTGGTCGACACACTAGAGAGAAACCTTAGAGCAGCTTCCAGTGCCTGAAGGGGCTCCAGGAAAGCTGGGGAGGGGCTTGGGACAAGGGCAGGGAGGGATGGGATGAGGGGGAAGGGTTTCCAGCTGCAAGAGGGGAGATGGAGATGAGATCTGAGAAGGAAATTCTTGGCTGTGAGGATGGTGAGAGCCTGGCCCAGGCTGCCCAGGGAAGCTGTGGCTGCCCCATCCCTGGCAGTGTTGAAGGGCAGGTTGGATGGGGCTTGGAGCAGCCTGGGCTGGTGGGAGGTGTCCCTGCCCATGGCAGGGGGTGGGACTGGATGGGCTTTGAGGACCCTTCCAACACAAACCAGTCTGTGGTTCTGTGATCTTTGAGGTATTTGGGCCCATTCCCTGCCATGTGGCAGAGGACGCTGCGGGGTCTGTACGACTGGGAAGCAAACTCCAGATCCCTTTGCCCAGCTGCTGAATAGGACCTTTTCATTAGGTCAGAAATGTGGCTGACTTCTTCCCAGCTGACTCCACATTTCCTGTTTTCTTCAGGGACCTGGAATGAAAAACACTGAACCACCACAGGGAAGTCATTCAGGACAGGCGAAAGTTTTCACACGGGTTCC
The DNA here is from genome assembly GCF_000747805.2 of Chaetura pelagica. Lineage (NCBI taxonomy): Eukaryota > Metazoa > Chordata > Aves > Apodiformes > Apodidae > Chaetura > Chaetura pelagica. The sequence continues at coordinate 62,994 of NW_009952439.1, forward strand.
CCTGGGATCTCCCAGCCCCGTTTTGTGCACACAAGTGGTTGGAATCATCAGAGCAATGAGCTGAACTGGACATAATGTCCAACCTGCTTGAGATCAGCCCATCTCTATTTACTGCTCAACATTTTTCATGTTACTGTTAAGTAAGGGTAATGCTGCTCCTCCCGTGTTGGGGTCATCTTCTAATGGGACTTGAGTGGTACAAATTTTTATATATAAAATGTGCACTCCTGTGCAATTGAATGCAAAGTGCTCTCAGCTGCCTGGCCGAGCGGTGCAGGATTTGCACCTCTCAGCACAAAGAGAGATGAGGTGCCCTGATAAAGATGTCCAGGCTTGTTTTCAGGCTGCTGTGGTGGCTTAAATGGGCAATGCAGGTCTTGGCTTGATGTCTCTGCTGTGTCTGCTGGGGATGAAGGGACTGGCCACCCCCAAAATGAACTTAATGTCTGAAAAGGTTAAGAATAAGCCCAAACCTGAGGCAGCCCAGATAAATCCAGGAAGGCTGAAGATGCTGGTATCAGGGTGGACAGTTTGCATCTGGGTGTGTGACCATGTGGACTTCTCCAGAGGATGGATGATCTGGGGAAGGGGCTGCTCTGGGACAGCTGGTGTCCAAGGGTGGAAGAAACCAAGCAGTGTTTGCTGTGCAGTGCACACCTTAGGTTCCTGTAGTCCCCAAATGGTTCAGAAGTGGAATGAATTGGAAAGAAATGTATGTAGTGGGGTCAGAAAAGGAAAACCACGATTACATGAGTGTGGGGAAAAGTTATTCCTATCAGCTGGGCAACGGGAGAGAAGCTATGGTGGGATAATAAGTAGGTTCTGTGGAGCTCTGGACAAGGAGAGGTCAGTTTTCACGGCTGTAAGTCCAGGAGAAATTCACCCCTTAGCAAAACAAAAATGCAGGTTTGTGTTTTGGAGGGATTAAGTACACCCAGAGGGAGTAGGTTGGTTGGGTTATGTAGGTTTATACACTTCGGTTGTGTGTTTTGGAGCTCACAGCTTGGCAAGAGGAAAGTCTGACCATTTTAACTGAGAAAAAAAGGGGGGAAAGCTCTTGCAGACACAGCACCCCCCGAGGTGCCCCTTGCTCCCCAGGCAGAGGCAGCCTGGCACAGAAATCCCTCTGTGGAGAAGAGGTTGGCACACCTTGAGCTGCCTGCTGCTCTTCGAGGCCCATGCTGCTCCAGGAGAGCTCTCCTCCTCCCAGCCAGCTCTGCTGAAAGCAAAACACCATGTTTAGCAAAAGCCTTCCTGGAAGTGGCTGCTGCTCACACCCCTCTCCATCAGCTTCTGCTCCGTCGTATCAGCGCCAGCCCCGGTGCTCCTGCCAAGCCAGGAAAGTCCAACGATGAAAGGAGTCCATCATCACTCTCACACACGTTTCCTGATGCTCATTTTAGTGCCTGAACATCTGGAGAGATGCATGTTGTGCTCCCAGAGTCATTTGCTTTGGCTGCACAGAGACGTTTCGAGCGGCGGGGGGAAGCAGAGCCTGTGTGGGCCAAGGCTGGAAGAGGGGAGAATTATTTTAAAAGTGTATGACAAGCAATTAACAGCTTCCTGAGAGCAAGAACCAGCTGAAAATTCTATTGAAGCTTGCTTTTTTTTTTTTTCTTCTTTTCCCAAAGAAAAATGGGTTTGTGAGAAAATAATGTAGATTCTTCTATTGGGAATAAGGGAGGGTTTCTTAAAAAAGAAATGACACTTTGATTTTTTTTGGTTGCAGGGGGAAGAAATGTGTTGTCAGCCCCAAGTTTTCTGGCTTTTGGGAGATGATAGACAAGCCCAGGACAATCAAATGGAAAGGCACGTTGACAGCAAGGTGAGTTGCTGATCTGTGGGGCTTGTCCCTGCCAGGAATATCACCCAGAGCCCATCCCCAGGAATAACAACACGGGTGGCTCTATTTAATTGAATTATATTTGAAGCCATTAGGTTGGACTAGATGGCTAATGAGCAGCAGTCTGAGTGGTGAGAGGTCCATGGGGAGCACGGGGTGGTCTCGCCCTGCCCTGTGTGTCTGGGCAGTGTTGGTGCTGCTGCCAGACCCCTGGGATCATGGAATCATTCCGGTTGGAAGGGACCTCAAAGACCATCCAGCTCCAACCCCCCTGCCAGGAGCAGGGAACCCCCAGCCCAGGCTGCACAAAACCTCATCCAACCTGGCCTGAAAAACCTGCAGGGACGGGGCACCAACCCCCTCCCTGGGCAGCCCATCCCGGTTCCAGACGCCCCTTCCCCACCC
>NW_009952439.1:65627-87743 GCF_000747805.2 Chaetura pelagica
CTTGATAGAGAGAGAGACAGAATATTTTCCCATCTCTCGTGTTTGCCCGCTCCAGTCATCAGCGGGTTCAATCACTCCTGCAATGTTTTTATGAATTAATAACAGGCACTTGGGAGGGCTGGCGGGGAGATGGGGAGTGCAATCTGTGCAGCCCTAATGAGCACCGTGGGGACCCGGTGCCATGGTTTCCCAAATCCTCTCTGTGCTTTGCTCTGAATCACTGTCTCTGGAATCACCTGCCTGCAGGTTGGCTGTGTGGGGCCCTCCCTCAGCAGAGGGTGAGCCCACCTGCCTCCCCCTGCCAGCCTGGGGAGCCCTTCCCATTTGTCTTGCCTTTTTTTTTTTCCCTTCTTCTTGTCTTTTTTTTTCTTTTCTTTTTCTCCTCTCTAAGAACAGCTCAGCCCTGCCAAAATGTTTGTCTTCTCCCTGTCTCATTAGTGCTTGCCCTGCCCCAGCCTCCCGGCACGGAGCCCTGCTGGGAAATCAGCTCCTGCTCTCCACCACTGGATCAGAGTTTGAGGCATTTGGGGGCAGGTGGAGGTGAGGAAGGGAAGGTTCAAGCTCTGGTTGTCACTCCAGGGCCCCCCAGCTGGGCCAGCACGGGGGGCTTGGGGCTGGGCACCTCTCCACCCCTCTGCAGAGGGACAGGGTGCTGCTCTTCACCTCAGCCCTGGGGCAGATGTGGCTTCACAGAAGAGTTTTAACCAATCTTACCCATCTGTGGTCTTCATCCAAGTGCTGACTCAGCAGAGCTGGCTTTGAACAGGTGATCACCAGCCTTCCCTGCTCACAAATAACTTCCCAGCAAGAGGTAATGCTGCTCTTCTGCTCAACAGCTCTTCCAAGGTGGTGGTGCTTCTCCTCCAAGCAAGTGGAAATTCCTTGCATGAGATGCTGGTGCCCCCCCAGCCCAGGCAGCATGTGCTTATCATGGAACCACAGGCTGGCTTGGGTTGAAAGGGACCTTAAAGCCCATCTAATCCCACTCCCCCTGCCATGGCAGAAAACAGTGACCCCCATCTCACTTCAACCTCCTTTCAGGCAGTTGCAGAGAATCAGGAGGTCTCCCTTCAGCCTTCTTGTCTCCAGGCTGGACACCCCTAGTTGTCTCATCTGCTCTTTGTCAGGTTTGTGCTCCAGACCCTTCCCCAGCTCTGTTGGAGGCAGCTCTGCCCATGACTGCCTCCCAGGGGATGCAGCATTCCTGCCCACACAGCCCCTCTCCTCTCGATGGCCCAGAGGTGCCCAGCAGGACAAAAGCAACTCGCTGAGCTCCTCACAAGTGCCCTGATTCATTTCCAACCCCCTCAGTAGAAAATTGCCCATCATTTAGGAGCAGACCCCAGCAGAGCTCCCACTTGGGAGACTTCTCAGTATTCACCCTGCTCTGTTTGCTTTCTGGGACTTCTAAATTGCTTTTTAGCAGCCTGTTCTCAGCCTGCAGCTATTTCTGAGATGTGGCACAGGGATCTCAGCCTGGGTGACTAAGAAGTCATTTATAGAGACTTGGCCAGCTCCTCTCAGTCATTTCTGCTGGCCAGACAGGCGTGTTGGGACACGCACTGGGAGCATGTTGGAGAAGCACCTCCTCACCTCAGAGCAGCTGGAAGTGCTGGGAGCTGGAGGGTAAACCCTCCCAGTCTGGAGGATAAACCCTTCAGCTGTGCCTCAACCTCCTGTGGACAGGAGCCTGGGGTGCTCTGCTCTGGCTGCTGGGGAGGTGGTCCTGCCTGGCCACGTATGGCCAAAGCCAGGGTGGTTTGCACAGAGGCTGGGGAAGCTCATGGTAAAAGAATTTCCCCCAAGACAAGGTCTGACTGTTAACCTTGCTGGGCGTTAGTTCCCCACCCTGATGTATAGGGTGCATAGCTGGTGCTCCTCAGCACCCACCACCCTTCTGTGTCCTGGCCATCCCAGAGCCACTGTCAGCCCAGCGCAGGGAGCATCCCTGTTCCTACCCTCACCTCTGTGCTGACAGCTGATGGTTTTAGGTCGGTTTTTCATTTGTTGGGGTGGTTGGGTTTTTTTTTTTCTTCCCCTCCGTGCTGGTTGGTGCTGTTGTAACAGCCCTGAACAATAGGCTGCATTTATCCGGAGCTCCCAGCCTGCCAGCTGGCGGCAGATCAGCCTTCTCATCCACTTCCAGGGCTCTTAAAGACAACTGTCCTCAAAACCAGGCTGTGCGTGGCTCTGAGAAGTCCCTGCTCTCTTAAATGCCTGGGCACTGGTACAATTAATGCTTAGTGCAGCATTCTTGTTCCCTGGTTGCCATTCTCTGCAAAACAATGGGGTGTTTTGCCCATGAAATTACTGTTCTGATGAGGAGGGTTATGTCCGTCATTAGACTTTCAAATGCCATCCTGCTGCAGCCCAGGCAGCTGAGATTACACCAGTGATATTTCTGCTCCTGAAGGAAGCAGGGAGTGCAAATCAGGCCGTTTTGGATCCTTTCTGGGGCAGGGGGCTGTGCAGTGATGGATGCTGAGGTGTCTGCAGCAATGGCAACTGGGGCCAGGCCAGGTCAGGCACCACCAGGACACAGCAAACCCTGCTGAGGCCACTTGCTCTGTACCTATCTCTCTATCTCCCCACTATCTCTTCACCTGTCTATCTCTCTCTCTATATGTATATATATAAAACATCATGCAGAATAATCCACATTTCAACAGGGGCTGGTTTTCCTGGAGGAAGGGGCAGGGCAGAGCTGGGGCGGGCAGGGATGCAGGGCAGGGCTGCAGCACTGCCTGGGGGCTGCTCCTGGTGCCCACGAGCAAAGTGTTTCACCCTGAAATCCCACCCACAGAGGGTGGGGAAGACAGCCAGACATCCCTGACCCCCAGCTCCCCACCCTGTGCCAGGCCTGCTGGGGTGATCCCTTCTCCCTGTATCCCACCAGGTGAGAAGGGCTTTGGGCAGGTGGGGAGCAGGCAGAGCTGCTGAGCCTCCACACTTCCTCCTGCTGGGTTTTACTCCTGCTGTCCCCAGACCTGGAGAGTTCAGGAGCAGGGAGGTCCTGGTCCCCACCCCACAGCTCCTGCCCCCAGCTGAGCCTCCCTTGCTGATAAAATGATAGAATGTCTCTTCCTGAGCCTTGGAGAGATTTTTTTCTCCAGAGTTTCAGACGACACAAATCCCAGGGGAGAGCTGGAGGCTGGCAATCAGCTTACTCATTCCTGGCTTATCATCACAAACCTCTGACCTTCAGACTCCCCGACTGTGCTAACTGCAACCCCAACTGACAGGGATTCACCAGCACTTCCCTGGTGGGCCTGAAACTCCCCTGCAAAGCCACGTGTCCCCCCTGCACCCCTGGTGATGCCAGCATTGCCAGGTAATCCTTGCTGGCACAGGGAAGGTCCCAAGGGTGGCCAGAGCTCATGTGCCACCTCTCATGGGGTGTGTGGCTCATTCCCCTCTGCCTTGAGGTCCCCAAGGAGCAAGGCTGGGGTTTGGGGATGCTGGTGAGGGGGTTTGGGCTCTGTGACCCCTGGAAAAGGCACCCCAGGGGCTCCTGTAGATCCCAGCCACCCTGGGGACTGGGAGCTGCACCTTCCCCGTGACATTTCCTAGGCAGATGGAAGACCCAAAGCAGGGAGCAGTGGGGCTGTTCCTCCCTGGCCCCGTGGGGAGGTGAGCGAGGCAACTGGTGTGCCACTGGGAACAGAGGAATGCAGCAAAATGAGAGGAGGGGGTGGAGAAATTAATAATTATCTAAACTGCACCCCTATCACTGTTCATCGAAATTTGCCCATACTTCATTCCAGCCTCCTTTCTTCTTCTTGCCTCCAGTAAGTACTTTAACATCCTTTTTAAAAATTAAAGGGGGAGGGTTATGGAACAGATAAGAGATAATTGCCTAGCTTTGACTCTTCTATTGATGTGAAAATAGGATTGGAATTACTCACTCTGGTTAAAAGGTTAGTTGAAGGTTATTACAGGAAAATTGTTATTCATACATTTTTTCTGTGCTGCTGGATAGCCTAAAAGATTAAATTCACAGAGTGCATAATGACCCATCACAACGGACAATGGTGGGAATAATCTCCAGAGACTCCAGATAACAGAACAGAGACTTCTTTGAATAATTCATGGTTCAACAGACATCCCTCACTAACAGATTACATGTGAGTTTTCATTAGAAAGGAGATAATTTAAAGTAGCTTTAAAAATAACCAGTATTTTTAACGGAAGTGGAATTACCATCAGCATTTATGCGGTTTGTTTATGCTTTAATAAATCTGCTTTTCCTCCTGACCTTCATGCCACGGGAACAAAACGCGAAGGGATAAAGAAAGTCATTGTTTGTGACAGTCCCCTCAGCCACAGGCTGCTGACCCAGCACCGGTTTCATATTCTGCCTCACACTTGACTGCCTCTCACACCCGGGATCCGTAAGTGCTCCCAGCTGAGGAGGATGCTCAGGACAGCCTGGACCAGCAGGTGCTGGGTGGGAATGCTGACCGAGATGCTGGGATGGCTGCTGTGCTGCCCAGCTCCCTCACCCACCCTGCCTCAGCTGTTAATTCCACCTCCTGGAACAGCTATTACCCTTTACAAGCTGATTGTTTGTTAAAAGCAATTTGTTTATGAAGGTTTAGCCCAGGCCTGATGCACATCGATGGGGTTGTTGTGAGCTGTGACAAACAGATCCTGAATAATAAACTGAGGTTTAGTAAACATGTCGCAGTTATCCTCTCCAATCTAAATTAAATACTAATTGAAGCTTTATCAGTCGCTGCTCGGGGCTGCCTAAGGTGACAACTTTCCCAAGCGGGAGGGTGGCTGTGGCTCAGGGGTGTCCCCTGGCTGGGGGCTCAGAGGTTTTATCTCCAGCTTAGGGCAGGTTTGGGAATGCCCTGTGGCTGGAGCTGGGCAGGGCCCAGGGCTGGGCTGGGATGCTGGGGAAGCAGGGTGTGCTGGAAGCTGCAGTCCCGCCTGCCTGCCCGCAGCATCCCTGCTCCTCCTGCCTTTCCAGGCTTCTCTCGTGGGTTTCAAGCCAACTGTTGAACTGCTCAGAAAAGGAAACCGGTGGGGGAGTCGAGATGGCAATTACATGGTAAGGTAAGACAAAGCAAATATTTGCAAGGTGATTCATTCCCCTCACAGCGTTCCTGCGGGGCAGCTCGGGAAAGGTTTGCCTTCCCAGCAGGTGGATTTGTGGGCACCACGCGGAGTAAATGTTGAGTAAAGCAGCACGGAGCTGCTGAGCAGAGGCCGCCCCGTGCCACCCCTCCTGCCCGCACCGCTGCTGTGGGCAGAGCTTGTCTAGAGACACGGGGAAAGACTTTGACCTAAACCAACCGCGAGAGAAGGAAAAAGGAGGAACTTTGCTGCCATCGACAACAGTTCCCTGGATTTCTTCTGGCTGTGACAAGAGCAGGTTCTGTGGTGAGCTCCCCAGGAAACAATATTTTCCTTGTCCTGCAGATGTTTGCTCTAATTGTCGGCATCTTCCTGTGGCCCAAGGGCTGTCACTGAGGGATGGATGGAGCTCAGAGTTGGGGCTGCCCGGAACAAAACACTTTTCTTGGAGGTCCCACAGACCCATCAGCCACTGGCCAAGGCAAAGCCCTCCTGCTGCAGCCCCTGCAGGGCTTGGGCTGGGGAATATTTGGCCCTCAGCTGTAGATATTCCCTGCTCCACCTTTGGTTTTTGAACGTTGAGGGTGATGGGAAGAGTTGCCCTCCTCCATGGGCAGGAGGGTCTCCAACAGGACCTGGTCTTCTTCATCCCCACCAGCTTTGGGTCCCACTGATGCAGATGGAAAGCCCTGGATGACTAGATAATACATAAAAGTGCTTTTCCCAGTCTGGCACCTCCAGGAGATAAAACAATGAGTTTTTAAGCATCATGAAGTACAGCTGCTGTCAGGGGCAGGTCAGGAGCTGCGTGCTCAGAGGGATGGACAAGTCCTCATTCCTGTCAGAACATAGCAATGTTCTTTTCCATCACATCCCTTCCTGCCCCTTTTTCTCCCTGCTGGCACCAGTGGATCTTATTCCTGCCCTCAGCTGGGGCTGTGCAGCAGCCAGCAGGGAGCTGGGACCCTCAGGTTTGCCTGCTGGGATGAGCAAAGGAAATCCCAGCAAACTGATGAAGGGGACGTGTGATAGAGTGAGGAACTGAAGCAATTCCTCAGGTCCTGCTCCCTCCAAGTGTGAACTGAGAAGGATTTATCCCCAGGGGGGGAAATGGAGCAGGTAGAGATTTTATTCACACTGCCTCTTCTCTAGGTATAAGGGCTTGTTATAAATAATCCTCGAGTCTAAAGGGTGTAAATGAGGACTTTTATAGGTTTAACATGAAACTCTAACATCTTCTCCCACTAAAGCTTCTGTCAATAAATCATTTTTTAATTATAAGCTTAAATTATCAGCTAAGCATGTCTAAATGATCTCTGGAGTGATTTCTGCTCTAAGATGTTCAGAGCCATGTTAAGGACACCTAAGAAGAAAGTTGTTCTCCTTACTTTTAAAATCTTTTCTCTTTTTTTCCCACCTCCTGGAAAACCAACCCCCTCCCCTCCCAAGATGTGTGTTAGATGGGATAGGAGTGAAACTCATCTCACCTGTAAATCAGGGACTGCACAAACCCTGGGGGGACAGGCCCATGGGGAGTGATGTTGGTTTTTCTGGATCTTTTTATCTCAGCTAATGAGGGTAATAGGTTTCCATGTCAGGGTGGTGCTGGGGTCAGGTCAGTCCCGTGTGGCTCCAGAGGACAAGGCTGCCCTGGGATGCTCCCCTTTGCACCCCAGCTCCAGCATCAGGGCTGGATTTGTATTCATGGGGGCCTGGGTCTCCCCCAGCTCCATCCTGTGAATACCCCAGCCTGGTTAAAGGCTTTTGTCTGTGCTTAATGATCTGGCTGTAAATTTACCCTTGAGGAGGTAGGAGCTGTAAATAATGTTGGTTTTTAGTGAAAACCCCTTTGGAAGGGATGCTGTTAACCCCCAGCTTTCTAGAAGGGCTGTTCCTGTGAGGTGCTGGGAGCCCATGGCTGGCACAGGCAGGACTCATGGAATCCACTCTATGAGGCTGTGGGAAATACACCAGCTGCATTCCCAGCTGGAATTCCCACTGCTGCACTGTGGCTGTGAGCAGTGGTGTGAGCCTGCAGGCTTTGGGCAGAGGTGGCAGAGGTGGCCTCCCACCTCACTGGTTGCTAGTGCAGACAAGGGCTTGTGAGCAAAAATAAAATGCTACACGGCTGCATTTTGAGAGGAAAGGGATCCCCAGCAGGTGCTCCCCCCATGAGACTGGGGCTCCCGTGCACCCTTCCCAAGGTGATGTACCTGAAATGGTGTTTGAACCTGGCAAAAATCCAGCATCCAGTGTCTTGAAGCCACACCCCAGTGTTTGCAGGGGGGCTGCTGGGGCTGGGGAGAGGGGTTTGCTCCTGGTCATCTCCAGAGGTGGAGGCTTGGAGGTCTGACCCCCCGGTCACTGCTGACAAACACAGGCTGCATTTCCCCCTCTGCTCCTTCCGTTGATCAGCGGAGCCTTCAACAGGTTGTTTTGTAAATTCCTGCCTTTGGGAACGGCCAGTCCTCCCTCTGCAGAGCTTGCCTGTAGTCAAGCAGTGATTCCTCACTGTGAGAGAGGTGGCCTCCCACCTCACTGGTTGCTAGTGCAGACAAGGGCTTGTGAGCAAAAATAAAATGCTACACGGCTGCATTTTGAGAGGAAAGGGATCCCCAGCAGGTGCTCCCCCCATGAGACTGGGGCTCCCGTGCACCCTTCCCAAGGTGATGTACCTGAAATGGTGTTTGAACCTGGCAAAAATCCAGCATCCAGTGTCTTGAAGCCACACCCCAGTGTTTGCAGGGGGGCTGCTGGGGCTGGGGAGAGGGGTTTGCTCCTGGTCATCTCCAGAGGTGGAGGCTTGGAGGTCTGACCCCCCGGTCACTGCTGACAAACACAGGCTGCATTTCCCCCTCTGCTCCTTCCGTTGATCAGCGGAGCCTTCAACAGGTTGTTTTGTAAATTCCTGCCTTTGGGAACGGCCAGTCCTCCCTCTGCAGAGCTTGCCTGTAGTCAAGCAGTGATTCCTCACTGTGAGTTTGTTTCCGAAATTCAAAAGGATCAGTAAAATAAGGATCTTGCTGCTGTTCAAATAAGTGCTTCCCCACTGAACCTGTGGCATTTGCTCTGGGACCACCGAAGGCCTTGCTGCAGGCTGCTGCTGGGCTCCAGCCTCAGCAAGGTTGGCTTGTACATGTGTCCATCCTCAGGCTTGAGGGTGTGTGACTAAAGAAATCCTGAAGGCTTGAAAAAAGCTGCTGCTGCTCTGTCCGGTGCTGCCACCTGTGCCCTCTGCCTGCCTTTCTGGGTGAGACCTTGGGTTTCTAGAGTTAATAGTCAGAATTAATAGGTTTGTGCTCTGGCTTGAGCCAGGGCTCAAGCGTTTGAGGAGCAGGTGCCCCTTGCTCTGTGGGGTTATTCTGCTGAGGAGCCCTGGCATGTCCACAGGGCTGGGCTGGCCACGGTACTGCTGGCACCTCCAAAACCCCAGGCAGCAGGAGCAGAGGGGGCAGCTGAGGCCCCTGGGGTACCTGATGAACAACGAGGTGCTAACCCGGTGGGGGTGGCCGGGGGAGCATCGGGGGAGCCAACAGGGCTGAGCACTGAGAGCTCGGGCTGCCGCCTCCGACCCGCTGGCACCGCGGGGGGGTTTAGCTGCTCCCAGGCTCCTTGGTCCTTCCTTCCCAGGAAGCTGGTGTGTCCCCACTTCCGAGAGCAGGATGATGCTTTGCCGAGTGCACCCGGGCCGGCTGGACCCCGAGCTGAAGTGGGATTTAATTGAGAAGCGCCGAGTTCTGCGCTCCAGCCCGTGTTTGCCATCTGGTGCGAGGGGAAGAGAGTTGGGTTTGTCACTGTTTGCTGTTCTCCTTGTTGCTGTCAGACCAGACCTGGGCCTGGGGACTCTTCAGTGTCAGCATCCAAGTGCTTTTATGCACAGTAAATGCAAATGCTCGGTAATTTATTCTATGAAACCATTTTTATCGCAGTTCCCAGCGCTCCTGGTACCAGCTGCAATGAGAATCGCTCGGATGTTAAAGCGCTGTTGACAAAACTGTTCCCGGTGGCACAGACACGTTTCTCCCTCCCCGCTCAAACCCCAAGGAATCCGGGGGGATGGAGGCCTGGATGCAGCTGAGCGTCCCCCCACCCCGAGCCTCACAAGGGTCATTTGGGGACAGTAAACCTGTACCGATGGCGCTGGCCCGGCACAGGTGAGGAGGAGGAGGAGGAGTGAAGAGCCGGGCCAAGAGGAGGGAATACCTGAGGGAATCTGCAGCTGCGCGTCCCCTCTGCAGTAAATCTGTCACCTGGCCTGGCAGGCTTGTGTCATGTCAGAACCCGGCGTCTCTTCAGGATGAATCTCTCTTGCCGTCAGCAAAGTCAGATTCCAGCGCATTGCCCAGGGGTTGTGGGGACAGGGATGTGGCCCGGGACCCCCGCTGCGGGCTGGCTCTGCCCCTGCTGTGGCTTTGCCAGGGCCACTGAGGCTGTTCGTGGGCTTGAGTCCCCTGGGTTCCCAGCAGGTGTGCACACGTGCACCCATCATGTGCATCCACCACCATGTGCATCCAACGCATGTACCCAAGCTGTCCACCCAACATGTGCTTCCAACACATGCATCCAACTGCTGCACCCAATGCGTGTGCCCAGTGTAGGCACCCATCATGTGCATCCAACTGCTGCACCTAGTGCATGTGCCCAGTGTAGGCACCCATAATGTGCATCCACCACCTGCACCCAGTGCACGTGCACCCACCAACACGGAGCCCACAGGGCTCCCCCAGCCACGGGACCTGCAGTGAAGCTGTGCAGACATTTCCACGGGCAGTGGGGTCACTGCACGGGTCTGTTTGCAAACTGCACCCACAGCCTTTTCATGGCCTGGTCTCCTCCTTGGCTGCTTCAGGAGGAACATTTCTATTTCTTCTTGCAGGGTCACCGTGAGGGTAAATGTATTAGTGCAGCTCTGGGACGGATGGTGCTGTTAAAACCAAGTCCTGCTGCTATTTGTACACTGGATTTTTGCTGCAAGCAGCCAGCCATGCTGTGTATTTACATGCTGGGCTTCCAGGGATGTTAAAGCGCTGTTGACAAAACTGTTCCCGGTGGCACAGACACGTTTCTCCCTCCCCGCTCAAACCCCAAGGAATCCGGGGGGATGGAGGCCTGGATGCAGCTGAGCGTCCCCCCACCCCGAGCCTCACAAGGGTCATTTGGGGACAGTAAACCTGTACCGATGGCGCTGGCCCGGCACAGGTGAGGAGGAGGAGGAGGAGTGAAGAGCCGGGCCAAGAGGAGGGAATACCCGAGGGAATCTGCAGCTGTGCGTCCCCTCTGCAGTAAATCTGTCACCTGGCCTGGCAGGCTTGTGTCATGTCAGAACCCGGCGTCTCTTCAGGATGAATCTCTCTTGCCGTCAGCAAAGTCAGATTCCAGCGCATTGCCCAGGGGTTGTGGGGACAGGGATGTGGCCCGGGACCCCCGCTGCGGGCTGGCTCTGCCCCTGCTGTGGCTTTGCCAGGGCCACTGAGGCTGTTCGTGGGCTTGAGTCCCCTGGGTTCCCAGCAGGTGTGCACACGTGCACCCATCATGTGCATCCACCACCATGTGCATCCAACGCATGTACCCAAGCTGTCCACCCAACATGTGCTTCCAACACATGCATCCAACTGCTGCACCCAATGCGTGTGCCCAGTGTAGGCACCCATCATGTGCATCCAACTGCTGCACCTAGTGCATGTGCCCAGTGTAGGCACCCATAATGTGCATCCACCACCTGCACCCAGTGCACGTGCACCCACCAACACGGAGCCCACAGGGCTCCCCCAGCCACGGGACCTGCAGTGAAGCTGTGCAGACATTTCCACGGGCAGTGGGGTCACTGCACGGGTCTGTTTGCAAACTGCACCCACAGCCTTTTCATGGCCTGGTCTCCTCCTTGGCTGCTTCAGGAGGAACATTTCTATTTCTTCTTGCAGGGTCACCGTGAGGGTAAATGTATTAGTGCAGCTCTGGGACGGATGGTGCTGTTAAAACCAAGTCCTGCTGCTATTTGTACACTGGATTTTTGCTGCAAGCAGCCAGCCATGCTGTGTATTTACATGCTGGGCTTCCAGTCTGTGGGACAGGGCTGATATATTTTCTCAGATACTTTCTTTTTCCATAAAAAAAATACTTGATTGCAGTATTGACAGAACCAGTGATGTAAAAGGGCAAGGAAATATTTCCAAATGGTTTATCTGGCAGCTGTAAATTTCATCTCATGTTGCTTATTGACCTCTAATTGTTTCCAGTAGTAGCAGGAGACAGGAAGATCAATAGGGCCAGGGAGAGAGTTAATATCCTCCTGGTGCACTTAACTGTAGTTAGAAAATCCTGGAATTCATCTTCCCGTGGTTTTTAGCAGGTTTGTGGCTGAAATGCTGGGTGCTCAGAGCTTGTGCTGGGTTCTGTACAAAGCAATTATGTCCCCACTCACCCCTTCTCCTCGTCTGGTCCTGGAGGCTCTGAGCAGCCTGATGGTTCTCCAGCTGCCCTTCCCCAGACAGAAAAGCTTCAGAAATCCAGGACACCCTAATGGAGCAGCAAGATGCAATTCCAACTCTTCTCCCAAGAGCCTGACTGCCTCATTTGCTCTGTGAGGGTGGGGTTGGGTTGTGGTTGTGGAGCAGTGGGGAACCAGGGTACCACCAGCTGCAAAACAAACATTCCCTTTGCAGGGATTTCCAGCAACTCACTGATGTTGGCTGCCAAGTGCTTTTCAGAGCCTCACTGCTTCTTGCAGTCTCCCCTTGGGCTAACCCAACCCAACCAACCACCTTTCCCCACACCCAGTAAGCCCAGCAGCTTCCCAGCTGGCACAGAGCACTATACATTTCTTAGCCTACAGACTAAAGTGTTTGGTTTCTTTAATTTTCAACTTAGCACCTTCAATACCAAGACCAGGGGAATTATTTCACCCCATGGTGGCTCAGCCACCCACTCCTCCACTGTCCCCTCTTAAGAAGGGTGAGGAATGATGCTGAGTTGCATGCAGAGCTGCTGGAGATGTTTCTTCTCATCTAGTGTGGTGATGGATTTGGCCCATCCAGTGGCCAGCCAAGAGCTGTGCTTCAAACATTACAGGTATCTCTAACCCAGCATCTCTCCTCCAGCTTTCTCCAAGGGTTTTTAAAAGTGCACGAGGATTCAGGCAGCCAGAGCTGCACAGGGAGGAAGGGGCTGAAAAACCTGGAGCAGAAGGCGAAGGCAGGGAGAGCTGAAGCACTGAGGTGCAGAGGGAGGCAGAGAGGGACCAGCCCGCAGAGGCAGCCAGATAGCCTGGGGCATCCTCACAAGGAAAGGGATGCTTGGGGTGACCCCACAACTTGCCTTGGGGTGGGGAATGTGTGGCCATCAGCTGGCCAGTCCCCCCTGGGCCACCAGCTGGGCCACCAGCAGGGCCACCAGCAGTCCCCGTGCCCATGGAGGGGCCACCTGGGGACGCCAATTTCCAGGGAAGCAGCAAAGCCCTCACCACTGGTCCAAGTCCAGTGCAGTTGTGGGGCTGGAGGTGACAGTGACGGGGTCATTGTGACACTTGAGCAGCCCCCCAGCTCTGCCTGTCACCAGGAATCACGGCGGAGCAGGAATCTTTCATTAGCGCAATCAGCGCTAATTGCTGGCAAAATGCCACGCGCCTATTTTCTCATTTTAACAAAACATTTATGCATGAAAGATTTAATGCCAGGTATCAAGCATATCATTGTAAATTTACCACTAATTAAGCCTAATTAAAATAATTAAATGGCTGTGGAGTCACAATGTGGCTTGAAATCCCGTTTCCTCTCGTGCACAGGCCGCTCTTCTCCCTGCCCTTGCTCCGGATTCAAGATACAAATATTTCCCTGCTCGGATTCACGGGAAGTGCCGGGGGTGGCGGGAGGGGATTCAGTCCTGGTGGGAATGCTGTGGTTTGACGGCGAGTTTTTCAATTTCGGGACCTCTTGAGATTTTTTTCTTTATCTGGATGAAGTACGGACAATTTGACAAATCTGTTCCTCCGAGCAGCCGCTGCCTTTTGCATATTCATTACTCATTGGATTTTTAATCAAAGTCGCTGACGGACCCTTCGCAGCGCGAATAAGTCGGTCATGAATAATGGATGGTGTTTGGCTGGGGCTGAGGGGGGTGGGCACCACATGGCGCTGCAGATGTTCGGGTTTCCCAAGCTCATCCCGCCCGAGCGGGGCCGGAGCTGCCCCCTCCGCTGCTCCTTCGGCTGGGCCATCTGCTCCCACCCCGCACCGGCCGGAATCCAGGCCTTGGGAATGGTGGGAGCTGGGTTTGTTTTCCTGCTGCTGGTGCAGGAGATGCTCAAACCCTGGTTTCTCCTCTCTTTTTTTTTTTGCCTCTTGCCGGAGAGGCCAGAGCCGGCATTTCTGCCCCGTTTGTGCAGCTGTGAGTGAGCAGGGGCTGGGGAGCTCCAGGGATCACTGAATCATGGAATCGTTCTGCTTGGAAAAGACCTTGAAGACCATCGAGACCAACTGTTACCCAGCGCTGCCAAGTCCCACGTCCCTCAGCGCCGCATCTACAAGGCTTTGCAATCCCTCCAGGAACGGAGACTCCACCTTTCCATGAAGAAATTGTTCTCAATATCCAATTTAAACCTTCTTGGAGAGCTGCTCCAGCCCTCGGATCGTCTCTGTGGCCTCCTCTGAACTCCCTGCAACAGCTCCATGTCCTTCTTGTGCCGGGGATCCGAGGGCTGGACCCAACCACGTCGTGGAGGGTCTCAGCAGAGCAGGACAGAGGGGGACAATCCCCTCCCTCGCCCTGCTGGTCACGCTGCTGGATGCAGCTCAGGACAGTCAGTTTCTGGGCTCCAGCACTTTGCTGGCTCATGGTGAGCTTCTCAGCACCCAACACCCCAATACCCTCTCCTCAGGGCTGCTCCAAACCCCCTCTGCCCAGCCTGTGTCTGTGCTGGGCATTGCCCTCACCCCTGGGCAGGACCTTGCAGTGCTCTTTCCCTCTGCAGGAGGTGGGGGCTGATGGTTGGAAGGAAGAGCAGGACACTGAGCCTTCCTCCTGCCTCGGGCTGCTGTGAAGTGGAACAGGGACAAACCCGCCGTGCTTGGACACCCCAAAGGCGGGTGACCCCCCGGCCTGTGAGCTCCTCTGCACCCCCAGTAACACAAAGTGCTGCCCATTTATCTCCTTCAGCTCTGTGGTTTGTGGGATGAGGTTGTGTTTATCTTTTTATAACCCCGGAAAGAAGTTGTTGGGTTTTCATTAATAGAAAAAAAGAGAAACACAGGCTGGAGAAGGTGTTTTCTGAAGAGCTGCGGGTGATTGTGTCTGTGAAGGTGGCTGCTCTGCAAGGCTCCAGGGAAAAAGACCCCCTAGGTCCATGAATAATTCAGCTGAGCTGACACAGACCTCGGGCAGGTGGGTGAAGTTCCTCTGCTGCAGATAAACCTACTGATCCTTGTCCAGGTTGAATCCAGGAGCTGGAGCTTCCCGAGCAGACGCTGCCGCCGCTGTCCTGCCCAAGCTGGGGAGCATCTCAGCATCCTCCCCCTCCCGGTGCTGGGGGGCTCACAGCAGCTTTGGGCCACTGTCCCGAGGAGCAGCCAGTGCCACCCGCTGCCCTGCACATTCCCCATGTCCTTCACCAGCTCTTCTCTGGACTACAGGGTGAAAATTCACTCTTCTGGCTAACGGCCCTGGAGTGCTGCCCTGGGAAAGGGAGCACTCCTGCTCCCCAGGAAAGCAAAGCATGGTGGCACATCCCCTCGGCCTGGCAGAGCAAATGGTGCCCAGAGCCCCGTGGCTTTGTGGTGGCTGCAGCATCCTCCTGCCAGGGCAGCTCCAGAGCCTTCTGTGCCAGACAAATATGGTGCTGTAGAAGCCTGAGAGGAGGGAGAGCTCCTGCAGCCCAGGGCAGCATTTTTCCTTGCTAGGATCCATCCCACAGAACGACAGAATCCCCGAGCAGCTGAGCAGCATCCCTGAGCCATTGAGGGACATCCCTGGGCCAGTGAGGAGCAGCCCCACTGCTCCCACCCCCAGCACAGCAGGCACCAGCACAGGGTTCCCTTGGGAGCCCCTGAAGGGTCTCACCAGCCTTGCTCCATGGCTGCAGTTGGAAAGTCCTTTCCGTTTGGGCTGAACATTTTAAAATGGAGGAGGATCAATCACCTTTGGCTTGTTTCCTTGGCTGCCAGGGGCCGTTGCCCCAGTTGTTTGCTGGTCGTCGTGTCCTTCCCCAGTGATAAAGCTGCCAGGAGTCCTTGTACAGACACTGACGTGTGGTTACAAAGGTATTCCAAGACACCTCTGGCACAGTCCTCCTCCCCTTGTTGAACGTCCTGCAAAGATCCAAATGTTTCAAATGGATTAAGCATTTGAGTTTTACTTGGATTTTTTTTTAGTATTTTTTTTTTCCAGGAATATAAACCATTTTGCATTTCAAAACCCTTCAGCAAACAGAGCAGTTTGTCTTTGTGTTTGCTAATTTAAAAACAAATATTTGCCTGCCAAGCAAATATAGTCTCTTAGGATGTGCTATTAATAGGATAATTAGGCAGCCGGTAATGAAAAGGATTGCTGGTAATTATGGCAAGATTTGTTTTGGCATTTGAAGGCAGAAAGGGAGGCTGAAGTGCTAAAATCTACCTTAGAGTTAATTAGTGCTATTAGAATACACCTGAAAAAATAGGGCAGCTAATGAACCAGCCAGTTCCCTTTTAAAGAGGCCACGCAAGGTTTTTGGGGTTGTTTGGGGTTTTTTTCCATGTGACATTTTGAAAGAAAACACAATCCTCTCTCTCCCAGGTCACCACAAAGTGTTTGGGCTGGGATGAAGTGCTGCTCCCCAGTGGGATGGGATCTCTGGGAACCCCCTGGAGCAGCTCCCAGTGGTTTGGGGGGGTTGGGGTCCCTGCCCGGCCCCAGCCCAGCTTTGGGGGGCAGGTTGGGGGTGGTTTGGTGGGGAGGGTGTTTGGTCTGACAGCACTTTGGGGGGTTTGGCTGGGGTTGGTGTGAAGGCAGAGGTGACTTCCCAGCTGCAGGGCAAGGTCCCTGCCCTTACATAAAAGCCCCTTCACTCAACTTTCTGGGCATTTGTTGGTGCACAAAAATAAAAATAAAAATGTGGTGCTGGACCTGAAACGATTAATTAGAAAATTACATTTATATAACCCTCTAATCTGCATTTGTGTGTTGCCAAGGGCAGAGGCAGAGGTAGGGGAATTACATCCAGATTAGCTCTGAGCCAAAGGAAGCCCAGATCTGAGATTATTTTGAGGGCAGAAATTGTAACATTGTACCGACGTGGGGAAAGAGCCAAAATTAGGGTTTTTTTCCTTAATTCTCCCCTCCCACGATTAAAAAAAGAGAGAGAGAGAGCAAATGAATGGAGCGAGGTGATGCCTTTCAGGGGTTACTGGGTAACAGCCCCGGAGCTGGCTCTGTAAAGCAAGAGGTGAGATTACAGAAAAAGCTTATTTCCAGCTGAACATGGCCTTCAGTTTCCCAAACAAAATTGCTTTTATTCTTCTCAACATGTGTTCAAAAAGATTAAAGAGCTGTAAGCTTGCACAGCTTAATAAGAGTATGCATTAGAAGAGTGGCCTGGAACAGCAGCACTGAACAAGTCCACCCCAGTTTGGGGAGGATTTGAAATCCTGTTTATTGAATTATAAAGAACCTTAAAGGATAAAGGATATTGAAGTAGGGATTTTAATACTTTGTGGTATTTGGGGGAGTTATTCGATCACAACAAATCATTTAAAAAGTATTTTGTTGCTTGGGTTTGGTGTGGGGTTTTTTTTTGGGGGGGGAGGGGCAGGGAGGGGCTGCTGGTGAAGAGTTAATTGAAAAATAGGACATGGCTGTGATTGCTGGATCGATCTGGAATCCGATGGCTATAAAGAATATATTAACTCTGTAATTATAGGGACAAATTAAAGATGAAGCCTAAAGGCTTTGGTAGATGCTCCATTAACTGGAAAAGCCGAGCGGGAGCAGAGCCCTGTCTGGGTTCCCTGCTCAGGGGAACCCGGGGGTGATGTTGGCTCTGGGAGGCAGCTGGGGCTGAGCCCTTCCCTGCTGGGTGTCCCACAGGAGGGTGGGTCAGGCCCTGCCAAGATCTGGGGGTGGGCAAATCTCCTGGAGGAAAAGAAGTGACTCAAAGGCCAGAAGTTTCACTGGGAGGTGGTTCCATCGGGGCTGGGGCTTTGCCTCCTCCCAGCCTCTCCATCCCCCGCCGTGGGGAGCACTGGCAGGACTGGGATTAACTCCAGGGTTTGCTGGATGGGGGGATTTGCAGCCCTAAGCAGCCCCGTTGTCTGTGATAACTTATGCTGTTCTACTCCGTAAGAGGATTGGGCAGATTAAATGAAATCATGAGACATGCTATGCAAATTACATCCCAAATCTGATTTCTGGCGGGGATTAGGGTTAAAATATTGGGAACTGTAAACTTTTCCCTAGTCTGGTCCAGAGGTTGCCCTTTCCAAATGAGTCCATGAGTGTCCACTCAAGACCCTCAGTCAGTACCTTGGTGTTTTCAAGCCCAGTGCAATAATAAAATGCTCCTTGGACACTTTATACAGGACCTGGCAGCCCTTGTGCCATCTCCTGTGCCCATGCAGTGGGATAATCTCCCTGCAGAGAGTCATGGAATGGTTTGGGTTGGAGGGACCTTAAAGATCATCCAGTTCCAAGCCCATCCAGGACCCCATCCAGTCCTGCCCAAGGGGATGTGGGTCAACTGGCTGCTCTGGCTTCCCCGTGTTGTTCTGGCTCATTTTTGCTGCCTTGGATGGGGGGGTTTGCACCCCCCCAATCCCATTGGCTCCAGGAGCAGCCGGAGAAGGGGAAGCAGGAGCCTTTTGATCACATTAATCAAAAGTGGGATTAAAATGTAGCTGCCTGAATGCAAAGGGTGCTGTGAACCACACTCCCCCCACCCCCATGCCCCTCTGATCTGCCCGGGCACTGGAGCAACGTCTCTCTCCAAACCCACTTCAAATTATTCCAGAAAATGGCTTCTTGCTTCTTTTGTGTCTTGCAAATTTACAGGGAGGAGGGGGACGGGACTTTTTATTTTCAGGGGTTAATCATGGCAAGGCAAGCATGAAGGGTAAGTCATAATAACGTGGGTTTGAATTAAACTTCTAAACTTCAAGCCCCTAAGGCTAATGAGATTAGAGCCTGCATACCTCTGGACCACATGAAAAGGTCACATTTGCTGCCCACGCCCCTCGGCAGTCCTGCCCCCGCCCCCATCCACCATGGTAAGTGGGGTTTTAATGAAAACTTGCAAGGATGTTTATATTCATTCCAGAGGGGAAAAAAAAAACCCACCTTGCAGCACGAAGGGTGCAGGGGGATGATGCTCTGGTTAGGGGTGAAGCTCAGCAGCACCAGGGGCGGTGCTGCTGGTCCAGCCCTGGGTTTTTGCAGGGTGGCTTTGCCACCAGACTGGGCAGCTGGGGATGGAGAAAGGACCAGTGAGTCCAGAAATCTCCTCTTGGAGCCCTCTTGGCTCTTTGCTGGCAGATACTGAGCGTTGCCACTTCTCTCAGAGAAAGCTGGTAGGTGGGCCCTGTGAGGAAGGATTTATTGGGGCTGCCAAGTTGCTTGGTGATGTCCAGGAGGGGTTTCCCCAGCCTGGATATCTCGTGCCCACCTGGGGCAGCCCCCTGCCACTCAGAAAGCCCTGGAGAAGAGACTCAGCATTTTGTTCACCTGGAGGTAGGAAGTAAAATCTCCTACTACCAGGAGAGGTGCAGGTCCTGCCAGTTTGTTTAATCTCCAGGATTTTCCCCCCCAGCCCCCCAAAAATATCTTTCTTTTAACCTATATTCAGAGGCAGGAACAGAGTTTATGCTCTGTAGTTTTTCTTCCTGTCAAACAGACTAAGGAGCTTACTCCGCTGCAAATCTGATATAAAAGATTTCTTTTAAAGTCACTGATAGAGCTCAATAAATAATGAGCTCCATGTCTGCAACTGCTTCACAGAGATATTAGACTATAAAAAAAATTTAAATGGCTGTTACTTACAGTTAAAAAAAAAAAAAGAGAGAGAGAGACCCAAACTGTATCACATAAAAACAATCCTGGTGGGAGAAAATGTGAAGTTCTGTCTACAGGAAGAAGAAACATTTCCAATTGCTTTCTATCCAAGCCTGAATGCCTAATGGGTTTGAGCTGCAAGTTTACATACATTTGCAGGAAGAAGGCTGCATTTGACAGAAGGAGCCAAGAATTTGTGCCTCATTTCCAGGAGGCAACAAGAAGGCTGCAGGAAGGTTTCTGTGCATCTGCTGTGCCTTGCCATGGGGCTGGTAGAAGGGGACAGAGCTGAGCTCTGCTTGTCACCCAGCTGTGCAAGGGCACCAGATGCAAAGGGGTATTCTAAGGGGTGCTCAGAGATACCTGGGTTCTTTGTTCAAGGAGATGAGGGATGGCCCTGCTGGGCACCCCTCCATGGTGTGCATGCTGGAGCCATGCTGGGCATCCCTCCTTTGGGATTGGGAGCTGGGGACTTGCTGGGCTTCGGGGGTATGAAGGAGGCTGTGGTGGGAATGAGGATTAAAGTGAGCACAGGGGCTGGCTCAGCCTTGGTGTTGGGAAGCAGCTGTCAAATGGGAGGTCGGGAGGCAGGACGGCCCCCAAAGGTCCCCATGTGCTGGGGAGAGGGGAACTGGGAGTGCTGGGAGTGTCAGGAGATATGGGAGTGCTGGGGGGCTGGGGAGCTGGGGCTGTGGGGCTGCCTGAGCCCCCCGGCCAGCCCCCAGGTGGTGCTGGGCAGCTGGGGCTGTAACTCCTGATCAATGGGATTTGTTTTGTGTCTCTGGGAAGTCGATTAGTCCAGCAGCATCCAGCCTTAACAAGGAAACAACTGGAAGTGTAATTAAAAGCTTAGAAGAAAAGAAAGAACACAGAAGGAGCAGCATCTGCAGGGCCAAGCCTGCCCAGCCCACCCTGGCATTCCACCCAGCCCCACTCAGGGCTCAGCTGGATTCAGCCCCAGCAGCAACATGACTTGGTCAGTCTGCCTGCCCACGGTGCTGGGCCTTGTTTTGGGGCTGTTCCCCTGGGTTTTGTGCCATGCCCAGGGCTGGCACAGCCACAGGACAGGGAGGGCTCCTGCTCTCTCTGGTTCTGCAGCCCTGGGAGGGAAGCCTTGCTTCAAGGGTCTGGGTTGCAGGCAGAACTTGTCTGCCAGCCCCCAAAGAAGGACTTTCTTTTAAAAAAAAACGCCACCAACAATACTAGTTTTGCATCTTTGTGCCAGCCACAATGACACTGACGTTTGCAGCTGACACAGTTACAAAGCTGCTGCTGTAAGGAGGCAGCACGGAAAGGAAAGATGGATTTTTCTCTCTATTTTGCTGCAGTTCCTTGGTTCTCCATCGAGGTTATCCCCTCTGCTTGTTTGAGGGCAAACAGCCAACCATGGGGTCTGCTTGTGGGGTGCTGGGAGGAGGAGGAAGAGGAGGAAGAGGAGGAGGCAGAAGAAGATAAGAAGGAAGAGGAGGAGGAGGAGGAGAAGAGCAAAGAAGAGGAGAAGGATGAGGAGGAAGAAGAGGACCCCCATCTCTCAAGGGCACACCGCAGGATTGGGGCCACCCAGTCTGGAGTTGACAAACCCACACTGGCTGCCCAGATAATCAATATCCTCCTCCTTTCTAATGTACAGGAAATGTGGCTGCTTTTCCCCCCCCTGCTCTTTGTTTTTGCTTTTTCTTCCGAAGGAGGCAGGCGTTGGGTGTCCATTGTAACCCAGCCTGCCCTGGGGGATTTATAGCCTCTATCCAGTTTTATTGTTGATACAGATCTTTATCTGCCCTGGGCTTATAACTGACATTTAAATTACACTGCAAACAATGAATCAATATTTATGGATTACTGGTCGAATACATTTGCCAAACGAGTTGTTATGGGATTCTGTCTCCCAGCAAACAGGACAATGAGGTCAAGGTCAAGGCTTTGTCTAATGAGAAATAGGCACAGACAGGAGCTGCCAGCCCAATATTGACTGCCTAATAGGAATGCATTTATGGCAGTCGTTTAGCCCAATGTATTGAGCCCTTTGTTAATTTTCTCATTCTTGTCATTTTCCCGCTGATAATTGTTGATAATTTAAAGCCCTGAACCCGGCGTGTTTCCCCCTGCCCGTGGCAACTGCAGGGTCCCCCCACACCCCAGCCTTGCCTCCTGCTCCTTTTCTGCCAGCCCTGCTCTTTGGTGGGGCAGGGGAGGGTGGGGGGGTTTCCTGCTCCTGGGGCTGGAGATCAGCCTCGGAATCCTTGGGGAAATCCCACCTGGACCCTGGGAAATTCCACCTGGGCTCCAGGAAACCAGACAAACTGGGCTCATCTCACCCCTGCAAACCTTGTTTGGGTTTCAGGCTCTGGTGGGACCTTGCATGCTTCTCCTCAGCTGGAATCAGGAGTCCTGCTGGCAAAAAGGATGTGGCTTTTTGGGTTGTTTTTCATATTTATTATTTTTTTTTAACTTTTTGGCCCTTCTCTTGTACAATTCTGGTACATTTTGTGCTTAGGTATCTGCTGTCCTTCAGCAGCCATAGCACCCTGGCTGTTTGCAGTTCTGTGCTGCTCAGGGTTTCATAAACCCTGGTTTCTTACGTTTTGTGTAGCCCTTGGGAAAGAGGGGAAGGCTGTTTTATCCATGAGAAGGCTAAAGATTGGTTAAAATTCAGCCTCTGGTTCCCAAAAGCAGCCAGGTGCTGCCAGCTGGGTGTAAAACCAAGGTCAGCTGCCAGCTTGGTTCTCCCACACACCTTCTCCAGGCTCGTGTAGGAGTGGGTGAGAGTCCAAGGGCACAGGGCAGAAACACTCAGCAGCTTTCCTGGCCAGGAGCTGCCTCTACATGCCGTGCTGCTGGTCCCTTGTTCCTCAAGCCACTGTGATGCCCATCCCTCCAGCTCCATAATGCCCATCCCTCCAGCTCCATGACACCCACCCCTCCAGCTCCATGATGCCCATCCCTCCAGCTCTGTGATGCCCATCCCTCCAGCTCCATGATGCCCATCCCTCCAGCTCTGTGATGCCCATCCCTCCAGCTCCATGA
>NW_009952439.1:88931-90064 GCF_000747805.2 Chaetura pelagica
CATCCCTCCAGCTCCGTGATGCCCATCCCTCCAGCTCCATGATGCCCATCCCTCCAGCTCCGTGATGCCCATCCCTCCAGCTCTGTGATGCCCATCCCTCCAGCTCCGTGATGCCCATCCCTCCAGCTCTGTGATGCCCATCCCTCCAGCTCCGTGATGCCCATCCCTCCAGCTCCATGATGCCCATCCCTCCAGCTCCATGATGTCCATCCCTCCAGCTCCATGACACCCATCCCTCCAGCTCCATGACACTCATCCCTCCAGCTCCCACAGTCCATGCAGCTGTGGCCATAACCACGTCAGGGGAACAAAGCTCCTGCAGAAGAGCTCCCCAAGGAATTAAAGCTCAGCAGAGGCAGGGGGCAGCACTCCCCCCTATTCCTTTTACAACCCCCCCCAGCTCAGCCCCAGCCCCCTGGGGAGCAGCCCCTTGAGTGGGAGGGGGTGACCTGCTGGGCAAACTGGGAAAAGCAGGGGGTTGGGGTTTTTTTTTTATGGCATTTCTTTTGGAAGCCGTGTTTATCCCCCTTGTTAAATGCCAGATGAAAAGTTTCAGGCCTAAATTAGTTTTGTCCTCTTCCCTTCGTTTATTTACATTATAATAATCCTGCGCCTGCGAATTGTGTCAATTATTCTTTCCTCTGGGCGAGCCAAGAATTCTTTGTTCCTCGCTAGTTTACAGAAGTGAAATATAGGTGAGGTTTAGGACCTTTTAATCCTCCTATGTAATTACTGTTCCCTGCAGACATCGCAGCGTTTTACAATCGCTGCGTGGAGCTGCTGGGCCCAGATTAGACACACAAAGTCCCTTCACTTCATCAAAGGTTTCCTTATCTGCCCAAGACAGCGAAACAACAAACGATCCACAAATCTCGCCGGACCTGGTGTTTATTTGGCCACCGCTGAAATAAATAACGGGCCGGCGGTTTCCCTGAGAACGGGCACTCGGCAGGCGCCGGGCTGGGAACTTTCAAGAGCGTGAAGGGCCGGGAACTACAGTGGGGCTTTTTTGAAGTGCTTTTATTTCTTTTTCCCTTCCACATTTTATGAGCCCAAATGAGGATGAAACTAAAATGACACGAAGGAATAATCCCCCCCCCCTCCCCTTCCCCCGCATTCAGCCCTGAAAGGAT
>NW_009952439.1:108923-120599 GCF_000747805.2 Chaetura pelagica
CCCCCCACCCCCCGCACCACCACCAGCACCCCCCCCAGCACCCCCCCCAGCACCAACATCAGCACCCACTCCAGCACCAGCATCAGCACCAACATCAGCACCCACCCCAGCACCAACATCAAGCACCAACATCAGCACCCACCCCAGCACCACCAGCAGCACCAACATCAGCACCCACCCCAGCACAAACATCAGCACCAACATCAGCATCCACATTAGTACCAACATCAGCACCAACATCAGCACCCACCCCAGCACCAACATCAGCACCCACATTAGCACCAACATCAGCACCCACCCCAGCACCCAACCCAGCACCAACATCAGCACCCACCCCAGCTGTGCACCTGATGCTCTGGGCCCCGATCCCAGCCGGCAGATCCAGGGTTAAACGCCTCCATCCTTTCAGCTGCCACATCTCCGAGCTGGAAAACGAGCACGGGTGAGAGCAGGGGGTGTGAGGGATGCACAAGCCAAAACACTGAGCTTTTCCCATCAGTTCAACAAGTTGAAAATTAGGTTTTTGGGTGTTTTTATAATTTTTTTTATGCTCCACTGTGATTTTGTCTGATGATGGGTGTATTCAGGCCAAGAGGAGCTTGTGGGTTGTGTTTTCCAGCTTGGCCACACAATTTGCAGCTGCACTGAAGAGTCCTTGACTGTCTCTTAGCGATTTAATGCCAGAAAGTGTCAGCTTTTGTCTGCTGCTAACACTGGGGCAAGTACTTAGCCTTGCTTGATCCTCCTGCAGTCCAGGCTTGCTTCTGAGAACTAAACACCCGAGGTGAGCAAACAGCTCGTCTTGACAAAAAAACCCAACAATTAAAAATGCAGATGCTGTGCAGTGATCACTGCTTTGTGATGGACTCACCAAAACCTGCTGCAAGCCAAGTGTGAAGTTGCCAAGAGAAGCTGTGGCTGCCCCATCCCTGGCAGTGTTGAAGGGCAGGTTGGATGGGGCTTGGAGCAGCCTGGGCTGCTGGGAGGTGTCCCTGCCCATGCAGGGGGTGGGACTGGATGGGCTTTAAGGTCCCTTCCAACCCAAACCAGTCTGGAATTCTGGGATTCCCTGACAGTCTGTACCCTGCTGTGATGTCCCCAGTGTGCTGTCACCCTGGGTGCAGCCAGCACCCGTGTCACAGAGCCACAAACTGCCACCAAAGATGTGCCCAGCCCAAAACAATTAGCCCTTATAATATAACCAATCCACCTGTGGCTCTCCATTACAGCCAATTAAAAGCAGCTGTGGCCAGATATAATTACCACCAGGTCATAAAGTGAGCTTTGAGGAGGCTGTGGGTTGGGACTGGGTGGGCTTTAAGGTCCCTTCCAACCCAAACCAGTCTGGAATTCTGGGATTCCCTGACAGTCTGTACCCTGCTGTGATGTCCCCAGTGTGCTGTCACCCTGGGTGCAGCCAGCACCCGTGTCACAGAGCCACAAACTGCCACCAAAGATGTGCCCAGCCCAAAACAATTAGCCCTTATAATATAACCAATCCACCTGTGGCTCTCCATTACAGCCAATTAAAAGCAGCTGTGGCCAGATATAATTACCACCAGGTCATAAAGTGAGCTTTGAGGAGGCTGTCTCTCTGGAGAGGGACAGGGATGAGGGGTGGTTGAAGGACCCTGGGTGGGGTGACAGCCCCAGCTTCCCCCCCGTGGCAGATCACACTGAGGGTTCAAAGCAGTCGATGCTCTCCAGCAACAATTGCTCATTGTGTTTGCTGTCTTTGCCCAGATTTATGGTGTCGTTGTGGCCCGATGGTGTGAGCAAACAGCTGCTGGGGGAAAGGTTTACAGCACCCTGGGTTGGGCAGAAACCCTGGGCTCAACCCGCTGGGGACCTGTCTGGGGCCAGGGGACCCTGGCAGGGTGATGTCACCTGCACACCAGGGATGGTGCTCAGCACCCACTGGCTCTCCTCCTGCTGCTCCCAAGTCCGTGGGACCAGCCTCTCCCCTGCACCTCAGCAACTCACACACCTTCAGAGCCATTTCCATTTGTCTCCATTACCTGGAAGAAAGGCACAATGATCCTTGAAAAGGGCCCCTTGTAGGGCTGCACCACTGCTTTTTCCCACATTTCCTGTACCTAATGAAGACAAATGAACATTATCTTAACCTGTTCCAGCAATTCCGGATCCCAACCAGTGCTGGGAGAATGGGCAGCAGTAACCCTTTGCTTGCTGCCCTGCCTGCACTGGGACAGCAGAAATGAGCTGAATGTCCCTGTAGGGCTCCTGGAGGAGTCCTGGCTCTTTGCACCACAAATGGGGCTTTGCTTTGTTGCTGATGAGCTGATTTATTTTGCTCCCATTGCTCTAAGGCAGGAGCTTCAGCTCCATTCAAGTCCCTGCTGAAAATGGTGTTTTGCAGCATAGAGGAGCAATGTGATCCTTGCCAGGAGAACAGCAGTTAACACCATGTAACATCAGGAGGCAAGAAAGGTCTTGAACACAAACCTGCAAATTGTTCAAAGCCAATGGATTAAAGGAAAAATTAATGCCAGCAGAGATAAAAGCTGAGAAGACCTTTCAGAGCAGGACATCTCGATGATGTATCCCTGGTCTCCAGGAGGAGGTTGCAGAGGTGTTGAGGAGCTGTTGGTTGGGTGGTTGGGAGGAAGCCAAGGTTGGGTTGGGTGGTTGGTGATGAAAGACTACCCAGCCCCACAGTAACTGGCACCAACGTTAAGCAGTTGCTAAACCCAGGACGTGTGGAAATCAGTGAGTCTGGTTCAGCTGCAGCCAAGGAGCTTGAAAAGCAGTTGGCCAAGGAGAACGGTTGGGCCATTAATGTTGATTTTCAATAAGTCTTTGAAGACCAGGGTGGGTCCAGAGGGCTGGGAGAAAGCTAATGTTGTGCCAGTGTTTTAAAAGGGCAGCCAAGATGACCCAGGTAATTACAGGCCTGTCAGGCTGACATCGATCCTGGGAAAAATAATGGAACAGCTGATACAGGACTCAATTAATAGAGAGTCAGAGGAGGACAGTGCAATTAATGCCAATCAGCGTGGATTTATGGGGACAGCCCCTGTCAAGCTCTTGTGATATCTCCTTGATGAGATTACAACTTTGGTGAATAATCATAAACACGTTCACACGGCAGGTTTTGTGCTGTCCCCCAGTTACTGGGGGCACAAGTAACACGAAGGGCCAGAGTGCTCAGAGGGTGTCCAGGGGTCCTGGGGCTGGTGCTGGGGACTGCTGGACACATCCATGTGAGCTGGAGGAAGAACAGACCTTGTTCCTGGGGGTTTCCATGAAGGAACGGGGAGCAGCAGGTGGAGCAGGGACCGGTGTGGGTCAAACCAGCCCAGAGCAGGTTGGGCTGCTTCAAAAGGACAGCCAGGGACACCTGAAACTTGCTGATTGGCCTAGGAGGAAACATGCTGCTTTCAGGGTATTTCAGCCTTCTTTAAAAGCTCAGCCAATTTTAAATCTAAAAAATGGAAAACAAGCATCACTGGGAAATGCAAAGGCTCAATCCCATTTTGGAAACGTCAGGAACAAAACGTTTCAGCATCTTCAAAAGGTAAAAGTCCCTATTCAGGCTTTTGTTTCTCAGCAGGTTTTGCACTGAATGCCTGGGGCTGCTGATGGCCTTCCCACCCCAGGCCCAGGGATGCTCCAGGCACACACAGTGCCAGTGGGAGTCTTGGAAAAGTGGATCTGGGGGGTGTCTGGGGCTGGGGGCTGGCAGGGGATGATGGCTCACTCTGCTGGGCCCCAGAGTGTCCCTGAGTGTGTCCCCCCAGATGGGTCTGTCTGGGGGGATATGGTGAGATGCAGGAATATCCCTGGATGTTCCTGCCCCTGCTGCCCAGCCCCTTTAGCCATTGAGATGCTGCTGGGCCCAGCACCTTTTGTTTGAAGTATGAAGCAGGTTATAAAAACTGTCACTGATGATTTGTTTGTGTTTATAGTTCATAATTTATAGTCAGGACAAAACACAAAATGGGGAGGGAAAAAAAACCAACAAAACACCAAAAAACCGTAACAACACAAACAACAACAACAAAAAACCACCCCAACCCAGCCCTGCATGTTTTAGTTGAGCCTCTCCACAAAGGGAAGGGATCTGCTGCTGAGGGTGATCCCGGAGCTGCGCCGGGATCCCGCGCGTTCGGGAGAGCCAGGATCGTGGGGTTAAGTGTTGGGAAAGGGGAGAAGCAGCCTCGTGGGGCAGGGGGGGTGTCTGAGCAGGGGCTGATCCCCCTGCCCTGCCCTGCCAGCAGCACGCAGAGCCGGGGGCTTGCTTGGAGGAATTTTGAGGCTGCTTTGGGGATGACGGGAGGGGCCATTGGCAGGATGAGGGGGACGAAGCAAGATCTTTGTAGGGGAAACATTTCTGCTGCAGGAAGCCAGGCAGCTGCAAGGGAGCAGGGCTCCAGCTGACAGAGGGGCTGCTGGCTCTGCAGGGCTTGCCTGGCTTTGCTCAAGCTGGGCAGGCTCAGCTCCAGTGCAGCCTTGGCCAGGCCTTGCAGACAGCAGCAAGGGTGGGTTGGAATCACGGAATCATCAAATTGTTTGGGTTGGAAAAGACCTTGGAGATCATCCAGTCCAGCTTCCCCCAGCACTGCTAAGGCCACCAATGTCCCTCAGCACCACATCTACAGGGACTGGAAATCCCTCCAGGGATGGGGACTCTCCCCTCTGCCCTGGGCCTGACAACCCTTTGGGGGAAAAAATGTTTCTAAAATCTGATCTGAACCTCCCCTGGCACAACTTCAGGCCATTTAGTTTTGTTTTATCACTTGTTCCTTGGGAGAAGAGACCAACCTCCCCTCAGGCAGTTGCAGAGCCAGGTCTCCCCTCAGCCTCTTTTTCTCCAGGCTGAACACCCCCAGGTCCCTCAGCCCCTTCCCCAGCTCCGTTACCTCTCTCTGGACACACTCCAACCTCTCAGTGTCATCCTTGTCCTGAAGGTCCCAGAACTGACCCCAGGATTCCAGGTGTGGCCTCAGCAGTTTGATGGCTCAGGAGAGCTCCCGGGTTGTGCATCAGCAGGGATGTTTGCTTTGCCACTCAGACAGCTCCTGTTCTTTGGAAGGTATTTGTCAGAAAAGAGACAAATCACATTCAAGCTGGCCATGGGGTGTCAGTTGGCTGGTTTCAAAGGAGCATCAGTGCTTTTGGGAGGAGCAGTGACCTCCAGCACAGCCAAAGCTCCCCGAGAGCCCCAGTGCCAGCAGCACGGCCCCCACCACATCAGGCATGTCTGCCCTTTGTTCTTGCAGTGCTAGTAGGAAAAGAAAAGGCTAAAAAGGAGTCCAAACCCACCCAAGTTTGCCCCAAGGGAGGAGCAGAGCCTCACTGGCCATGCTGAGGTTGTCCCGGGGGCAGCTGGGCTGGCCAGGAGCTGCGGGCAGCGCAGGGGGAGCCGGCAAGAGGGGGAGGGAGGGAAGCTGGAATTGCCCCAGATGTTGCTGCCACAGATGTTCTGAGCTCGGGGACACTGTGCAGAGCAAAGCAGCTGTGGGTGGGACTGACTCAGCCCCAACCAGGGCTTTGATGACTACAAACTCCCAGCAGTGTCCCCCTCCAAGGCAGGGTGCCTACTGTGTGCTCACAGCCCCGGGCAGCATCGCTGCTTCCCCAGACTCATGTGCCCCCCATGGGGCTGCCCCAGACTCATGTGCCCCCCATGGGGCTGCTCCAGACTCATGTGCCCCCCATGGGGCTGCCCCACTGTGCCACTAGTCACCCCGGGAGCTGGAGCTGCTGGCCAGCCCCATGCAGCTGTGACACTGCAGTGTGACCTGGCTGGCTTAGAGCTTGCTTTGAAACTGGGAGGTTTGCAGAAACGTTCTGGCTTTGACAGCTTTGCTTCCCTCCTGAGAGCACCTGGAGGCAGCCAGAGAGACCCATCCCATGTGCTGGCTGCTGCACCAGCCACCCCACGGGGAAGGCAGTGGCACCAGGAGCAGCTCTGGCTGGTCCCCAGCCCCTTCAGATCCCCCTGGCACTTGAGATGTGACTCTCCACAGAGGACAGCTGGGACACTGAGGATGTGTCCCTGCCACACTGGGATCAGAGTGACGAGAGCTCATAAATACCACTTGGTGCTGGCTCACCCAGCCAGGCTGCACCAGGGGATAATACATTTATCTGCAAGTAAGGTATAAGGCCACAAGTCCAAAGCTACAAATCCTCACAAGTGAGTATTAATGGATTATGCCTCCGCAATCCATTGCATGTTCTAGTTATACAACAAAAATTGGGATAATAAAACAGCTCTTAGTGTCAAAATGTAATTAAACTGCTTCAATAGGCCTTGAGAAGAGCCCAGCTGCTTTGTGCTGCCATAAAGCATTTCCAGAGGCTGCACCATTTGCTGGGCTGAACCAGAGCCCCTGGGTCCTGCCGGGGCCGCGGCGCCGCGGGGAGGGCAGGGTCTCCCCCCCAGAAACCAGCCCTGTTGTGCCTGTGAGTGGCAATGTCCCCAGGTCCTGCCTGTGGGTGCTCTCCCTGTGCTGGGCCAGCAGCCGAGCTGTGCTGGCTGCGGTGGGGAGTGGGCTTTGGGGGGTCCCACACCCCAAAACGTGCCGGGAGGGGCTG
The DNA here is from genome assembly GCF_000747805.2 of Chaetura pelagica. Classification (NCBI taxonomy): domain Eukaryota; kingdom Metazoa; phylum Chordata; class Aves; order Apodiformes; family Apodidae; genus Chaetura; species Chaetura pelagica. The sequence continues at coordinate 115,488 of NW_009952439.1, forward strand.
CTGCCCAGCCCTCCAGCAGGAGCAAATGCCGAGTGAGCAGGGCCTGTCAATAGACTCCTGTTTGGTGCTCCTGGGATAAACGAGCCATTAATTAACCTCCCAGCAGAAGCTATCAGACCTGCAGGTGTGAAACACCCGTGATCAGTCACCCTGTTTATCCTCATCAGCCTCGTTAGGCTCCTGTGAGTGCCCAGCGAGGTGCTGCCCGTGCCCAGGGTCCCACAGCTTTTCTATCCCTGATCCCACCTCAGCCACTCATGGGAACAGCCCAGCTGAAGGTGCCTGCTCTACAGGCAAGACACATTATTCCAGAAACATAGAATCACGTTTGGGTTGGAAGGGACCTTAAAGCCCACCCAGTCCCACCCCTGCATGGACAGGGACACCTCCCAGCAGCCCAGGCTGCTCCAAGCCCCATCCAACCTGCCCTTCAACACTGCCAGGGATGGGGCAGCCACAGCTTCCCTGGGCAGCCTGGGCCAGGCTCTCACCACCCTCACAGCCCAGAATTTCCCCCTCAGATCTCATCTCCATCTTTCAGCTTCAAACTGTTCCCCCTTGTCTGCTGGGGATGCAGCCTGGGACTGGGCAGGGGAGGCTCCAGAGCTCCCAGGGGGTGCAGAGGAGGGTGTAGGGGTGTAGTTGTGTGTCTATCTGTGTGCACACACGTGCACCCCTGCACGCACTTCCCTTCATCATCTCACCCATCTTCACCCCGGGGGTGCTGGGGAAGCAGATTTGACTTTTATGTTTAACAATAAGAACTTTCATTGTAGCAAAACGTTGGCTGGTCAAAATTAGACTAGTTCATTCCAGAGAATTGTTTCATCTCAGCTCAACAGTAATAATGAATCTTTTTCTTTTTTTTCTTTTTTTTACAAGATGAGTTGGTGAGCAGCCAACTTCCTCCAGGGCAATTCCTGTGTTGTGTTGATCCTGCTGGAATTTACCTTGGGGGGAAAAAAAAAAGGAAAAAAAAGAAAATGTTTAAAACTATCAAATGCTACTATTCATAACAACATGTTATTTAGCTCAGCCACTTACTGACAGCGTGCAGATGGAGCCAAGGCTTTCACAAAAAATGCTCACACAACACTTTTCTCCTAAGCCAGACACAGCTGAAAAGAACTCCCAGTCCTGCTCCCCTCCCCAGGTTTGTCCTTGCAGGAGCCAAGAAGCCCGATGGGTGCTCAGTGAACACGGAGCTGCCTTGAAAAATTCATCTGATCTTGGCCTCTACCTCAAAAATAAAAAGGGCTCCCCTGGAAGGCTGGGTTTTCTGCAGGGTCCCCATGGAGCTGTGCCCCTTGGTTGTGGCTTCAGAGCCTCAGATTTGCAGGACTGGTCCCTGGGGGAGGTGGGGCTGGGATGGTCTGAGTAGCTGAGCTCTTGGAAGGTATTTATCAGGAAAGAGATAAATCTCATTAATGAGATTTTTGAGACTTTTCATACTTTAATAAGATTTCTCATGGATTTTAGGGCCAGGAGAGCAGACAGCAGCTGCCTCACTCAAGGTGTTTGCAATGAAGCAGTGGCATCTCAGCCCCTGCACCCACGGAGGGACCTGGAGGCAACAGAGCATCTCACCCCAGGCCCACTGCTTCCCATCCATGGGAACACTGGCTGGGAGAGGCCACTTTCCCATGCAGATAATATCCCTTTTCTGGAGCAGCAGAGAGCCCTGAAGCCACGGCAAGCCCCCAGGTTGAAGCACAAGCAACAGCACAGAGGAGTCTGGCTGGCTGTGGTGGGTTTGGCTCTACCAGGGGCTTCAGAAATGTCCCAGGTCAACATTCAGGTGTCCCCATCAGGAGCAGCCCCATGGACTGGCCTTGGGCTGGCCCCAGGTGGGGACCATGATGCTTTCTCATGCTAGCACTGCAGGAGCAGCCTGTCCCCAGCAGTGAGGGCAGCTGCCAGCACTGTGGTTGTGGGCAGAGTGGGGCCAGGCACCTTCTCAGCTCACCTTCCCCTGTCACCTGCAGAAGGGACAGGCTGGCACTCCTCTGGGGGAGGCTCTGGGCACCCCTCCTTGCCATGGGCAGTGTGTGTCAACACAGGCTAAGGATTTTTCCAGCCAGCCAAAGCACTGCAGGGTTTTTATGCTGTCGTGGTGTTTGTGTTTTTTGTGTCGGGTTTGTGCTGTGTTGGGTATTTTTTTTTCCAAGCCAAATTAGTTTTTATCTGTTTCTGCAGTTTTCCACTGGGATTCAGTGAAGCACCAGTGCCTGAGAAGAGAAAAACGATAACCATCGCCAGGCAGACACTCTGAGTACTGTTTTATCTCTGCCATTTGGAGTGATGACACCCTTCAAGCTGATAAACAAAGCAACGAGGAGGGGCACGTTGTTAGCTGGAGTGCGTAAGGAGCAGAATGCTCCCTGCCACATTACAGACAATGCTAATGCACAATCATTCATTATAACTCAATTACAGTAATTAAAACTGGTGGGATGCAGAGGCAGAACAGACGAAGGGAGCAGTGCCAACAGAATTTACACTCCGTGTCATCAGCTAGTGATAACAACAGCTGATGGTGTCCCCGAGCCGCCTCCGCCATCTGCTCCTGCGCCGGCGGCGAGGGGGGGCACCGGGGGCTGGGGAGGGGGCGCTGGGTGAGGTGACACTGGGTGCCAGTGACCATGTCAGTGGTAGGTGGGAAGGGGGTAGGAGTGGGCGTGTTGTGCCCTCTGGCAGGGCATGGCAAGGCTCTGCTCCTCCTGCAGCGCTGCCCACCGAGGGGCCACAGGGTGGGAGCAGCTGCTGGGCCAGGTGGGGCTGGCACTCATGGGGGTCACTCTCCTCCATCTCTGCTGCTAGGGACACCCAAGCATGGGAATTCTGGGTCACCCAAAGCACAGCTTGGGCTGGCAGCTGCCCCAAGAGGGGCCCACCCTGGGGGTGCCAAAGCACCCAACCACTGTACCCTTAGCACCACCTCTGGCCTCGGACTCCAGGACCAGCACCAGCGTGGGAAACCAGCCCAAGCCATGGCAGGGGGAGCCCAAAGGGTAAGGGCACCCCAAGGGTAACAGTTATGGGGTGCACCCAAAAGGTAATAAGGGCTGTAGGGTGCGTCCAAAGGGTAATGGCACCCCAAAGGGTACTAAGGGTTACAAGGTGCACCCAAAGGGTAAGGGCTCAGTTTCAATGCTCAGCAGCTGCTGGGACCCAGCACAGCAGCATGATGCTCATGGAAGGAAATCACTGCCAAAAAGTGGGCAATGCCCCCAAAAGGCACTGCTGGCTGAGCGTGCTGGGCTGTGACCTCCTGGGCTGGGCAAACCCTGGGGTGCAGCCGGGTGCTCCACTGCAACACTCACCCCCTCTGCCCTGCAGGTGCCCCAGGTCCCTGCCTGCCCCTCCTGCTGTGTCACCGCAGCATTGGCAAGGCTGGGCTAAAAGCATGTTGGAAAACAAAACCAAAAAAAAAGCCCTTATGAATACAGAATTCAAACAAAGATGAGCGTGTGGGGCTCAGGACACTGTAACCCCACAGCAGGGCTGAGAGCGGAAACGGGCCTGGGAGAACCTGCGTGGGGCTCCAACACCTCCTCCATCAGCACCCGGGGAAAGGTTGTCGTCAAACCTAATTAATTGCAAAGGGCAACAGTTTGCTGGGAACTGTTGACAGCAGGACCTCAGCGGATGCGGTGCCCGAGGGGGCAGAGCTGGGGGTGGTGCCAGGGGGGGCTGCCGGGCCCTTCCACTCCCCTGCTCTCTGAAACCTTCCAACAAAGGATTTCTTGCCATTTTTATCTTTTAATGGTCCCCTGTGTAAGCCCCTCATTCCACCCAGCTTAAAATCAGATTTAAATGCACTCGGAACCATTTCCCGCTGTACATTACCGGGAAGCCGAGCAGTTACAAGAGTGCTGCTCCTGCTTTTTATTTCTCCCTCGCAGCAGGCTCTGTCATGTTCAATACATCACAGGGAGCCCCCGTAGGACGGTACATATGTCCTAGTTCAAGGGAAGAGCTTTGTCTCTGTCAGGGGCAGCCAGGATGAGAGCACAGGAACGTTAGAACCCGTCTCCCGTGGGTTGGGAGCCACCAGACCCCATCCCTGAGCATCCCACTCCCACCTGGGCACCCCCAGGTTCCCTGCTCAAGCCCTTTCACCATCCCCAAGCCCTCACTGCCAGCTTGCAGGAGCTGAAACAAAGCAGCCAGGTGAGGCCCTGGGGAAGAAAAAAGACATTCTGGGGTGCAGGGTGTCCAGGGACAACAGGGGGGGGGGACGTCCACAGAGGAAGGAGCACAGCCCGTGGCAGTGGGTCCCTGGGGGACTCCACAGCAGCCCCCCAGGAAGGGGAGAAGCTGAGGGGGAGGGCTGCAGGCAGCTGCTCCCAGGGGTCCCACGCTCAGCTCCTGCCCCAGCTGAGCCCTGCTGTCCTGCCCAGGGCAGGGGGGACCCTGGGGCAGGGACACCCTGTGCCCCCAGCCCCAGCACACAGGAGCAGCCCCTCGCTTGCAGTCATGAACAACTCAGTTCAGAGACCAAATGGTTTATAGACACTTTGCTTTCAGTTGAGCTTCATTACATTTACTTTTTTATTCTTTTTTTTTTCCTTTTTTTTTCTCTTTTTTTTTTTTTTCTTCTCTGTTTTTTACAAAAACCAGTTGTAGTTATTAACAGCTGTACATATTCTGCTACATACTTTGGTGTCAAGTGGAGAGCTCTGACTCCAGCCCTCCGGGACATGCAGGTCCTCTTTTTTTTTTCTTTTTAGCTTTTAATTATTACTTTTTTTAAAGGAAAACGAAGCACCAACTTGCAAACCAGTGACCACAGGGGGACACAACCTGGGGGTGACCTCACTGCTGGGGGAGGATGGCCCGGGGGCAGTTCAAAGCCATCCAGCTCTTTCCAACACCCTCTGACATCAACACAAAGGGAGGGGGGGATGGCTCCACGGGGATGGAGCCTGCACCCCAGGCTGAGTGCACAGGGGGACAGAGCTGTCCCCCCTACACACCTTGGGGACCAAGCCCCAGACCACACACAGGGCAGTGCCAAAGCCCTGGGCAGGTGCCAGCACGGGGCTGTTGGCACCAGGAGCATTTTCAGTCATTTTGCAGAACCAAATCACCCTTCAAAACCACTTTCCC
>NW_009952439.1:120619-123966 GCF_000747805.2 Chaetura pelagica
CCACGAAGGCAGCAAGCACCAAAGAGCCTCACCGAGCCCACAGCCCTTGCCTGCAACACCCCCCCGAGTTTTCTTTTGAACAGAAAAGGGCAAAAATCTTACTTTGATGGGGAAAAAAAACTGACATCACTTCCCACCAGATCTCTCCTTCCAACCCCACCTGGCCCAGAGGGATGTGATGCTGAGCATGCATCCCAGAGCAGCCAGGCACCCACCACCACCTCCTCCTTCTCTCCCCAGTCTCTACTAACCACCTTTGCAAACCTGGCAGCTCTCACCTGAACCCTAAAAAGCATTATTATTAGCACTTTTGACCAGATTAAAATTAAAAAAATTAAAAAATAATCCATAAAAATGTAGTATAAAAATTCTCTTCCATATGCTACAATACAGGGTGAGCACTTCTGCTGCACAAATACTTTTATTTCCCATTATGTCTTTTTTTTTTGTCTTTTTTTTGGTCTTTTTTTCCTTTTCCCCTGTAGTACAAAAGGCTGAGTTGCAGGCCTGTGCAAGGGAGGGGGGTTTTCTTCATCAGAACCTACACACCAGAAGACACAAGACCACAGACAGCCCACAGGACCCTACCAAAGCCAGCCCCTTCCTTCCCCCCCACCCCACCACACACAAACCCTACTTGTTAGCAAACTCGGCTTTTAAAAAAAAAACTGTATTTTAAAGGTTATCAATTCTAATTTCTTTACTTTCATTTGAATACAAAACACATAAGTTGCTATTATCTTTCGTGGCTCCCTGAGCTGAATTTACTATGCTTTCTTTGAAATCACTCCTCATTGCTTCTGTCCGAAGACCAAGAAGGGCTTGCGCAGACGATCCCGCAGCGTGGGCTTCCCCTTTGCTTCAAACATCCGAGCACAACCGAACGAAAATAATAATAAAATCCATATATATATAAAAAAAAAAAAAGGGGGAAAAAAAAAACAACCAGCAAACCAACAAACCAAAAGGTGATCGTGTTGCTGATGTCCCATCAGTAGCCGAGGATCCGAGCCAGCCCCCCCGGGGTCCCAGCGGCGTCCCCACCATCACTAACACACCGAACAACGCACGGGTACGACAGCAGGAACAACTTTTTTCACCAGTGGACACCTCTGCTCAGCCTGGGCACGGCAAAGTCACGTCCCCACGGACGCTGTGGGGTTGGGGGGTGGGAAAAATTGAAAAAACAACCAAAGAAAAAGCTTTTTTCTTTCCTTTTTTTTTTTTAAAAAAAAAAAAAAACAAACCAAAAAATTGCCACCACCAAAACCATCAGTGGAATTACAATTACAGCAGACGAAAAATACACAACTAGTGTACCGGGAGGGGTCCCCCACCCTTCCAATGCTATTTACTAGTCCATTATTTACATTTTTCACAAGTCTTATGCAGGATGCACCAAAAAAAAAAAAAAAAAATAGAAGTCACAATAAAAAAAGAAGTCCTTTATAGTGCCACCAAAGCGCAGATGGAAAGAACCAGAGAACCAAAAACAAAACAAATAAAAATCAAAATAAACCCCAAAACCCTAAAACCAACCGGAAAAAAACCAAAACTCTCTCCGTGTAGGGCTCCAATGTGTGCCATATTTGCAGACCTCCAAATAAATCCGGGTGTGTTTTTGCAGGCACTGCCCTGCCAGAGATGGCTGCTCCTTGGCTGAGCCCCGGGGGCCCCCCGGGCAGCCCCCCCAGGGCAGCCCCCCCAGGGCAGCCCAGTCCCGCGGGTGCCGGGAGCCGCCAGCCCTGCGACACGATCCGCTGTTAGTAGATGACCTCGTAGACTGTGGCTTTCTTGTCACCAGAGCCCGTGACGATGTACTTGTCATCCGCTGAAATGTCACAACTTAAGACGGACGAGGACTCCTTGGACTGGGGAAAAGGAGGGAGGGGAATGAAAACCCATCAGCTCGGTCTCCTGCCCCCTCGCCAGGCTGCGGCAGCACCCGCGCCGCTGGAACCCCCTCATCCCGCGTGCTGGGTACTGATCCCAACATCCCAATTGGATTGATAGTGGTATCCCAGAATGGTTTGGGCTGGGAGGAAGCTTAAAGCGCATCTAGTCCAATCCCCCTGCCATGGGCAGGGACACCTCCCACCAGCCCAGGCTGCTCCAAGCCCCATCCAACCTGCCCTTCAACCCTGCCAGGGATGGGGCAGCCACAGCTTCCCTGGGCAACCTGGGCCAGGCTCTCACCATCCTCACAGCCAAGAATTACTCCCTCAGATCTCATCTCAATCTCCCCTCTTCCAGCTGGAAACCCTTCCCCCTGCTCCCATCCCTCCCTGTCCTTGTCCCAGGTCCCTCCCCAGCTTTCCTGGAGCCCCTTCAGGCACTGGAAGGTGCTCTAAGGTCTCCCTGGAGCCTTCTCTTCTCCAGGCTGAACACCCCAGCTCTCCCAGCCTGTCCCCAGAGCAGAGCTGCTCCAGCCCTGGGATCATCTCCGTGGCATCCTCTAAAACTTGCAGTCTTCCCCTCCCTAGGTCTGGCAGCCTGCCAAGGGGGACTCAAGGCACTGCCCACCCCCCTGCCCTGCCTGATGAAGATACCTGGAAGATGCTCGCTCCGTAGGGCGTCCTCCAGGCGTTGAGCAGGTTGTCTTTTCCAGTACTCACGAACCATTTACCTGTGCCCAGGAAACACGGCGTCAGCAGCCGAAAGCTGCTGCTGCCCTTCCCCTGTCCCACGGTCAGGATCATTGAAGCCACCAGCCCACCCTGCCCCTGGAGGCTTCCAGCTGCTTATCCTCAGAAATTGGGGATTTTGTAGAATCTGGAACAACTAGCCATTTTCCAGAGATGCCTGTCCCAGCCCCTCTCTGCCGGGATGGATCCCAGTGCTCCCACATCAGCAGACATTGGTTCACCTTTCCATGAGGCCATGCGGCCGTTTCCAACCATGACTGGGATTGTTTTACCAGGAGAATCCTCATCTCCAGCATCCATGGTCTGGACCCTGCTGGAAGCCCCCATGCTCACCCCCACCACCATCCCATGCACCAACTCTCCCTGCCGTGGTCCTCGTGCCATCCTCAGCTGCCACCAAAGGAGCTGGGGAGCCATGCTGAGGGCCAGAGGTTCTCACCACAGTAGGCGAACTTGAGGGAGAGGACACAGCTCTCGTGGAGGTGCAGCTGGTACTTGTCAGGCTTTGTGTGGTGCAGCACTTCCACGTTGCTGCTCTCCATGCCCACTGCCAGCCACTCGCCTGTCGGGCAGTACCCCAGCGAGAAGATCTGTGGGGGGGGAAGACAGAGAGGGGCTCAGAGGGGTTTGCACCCTTTGGGTCATCCCCATCAGGGAGAGATCACCTGGGCAACAGCAGAGCTGGGGCTGACCCCATGGCTT
>NW_009952439.1:124019-126689 GCF_000747805.2 Chaetura pelagica
CCCGGAGTCTCCCCAGCTGCCAAAACACAGGCACAGCAAAGCTGGGAGCCAGTGGACTGAGGACATCTCCTCCAGCAGCACCAGCTCTTGCCCTGGTTGAGGCACCAGCCTCTTCCAGGGACAGAACTTCTGTCTTTTGACAGAAAGTATCTTCCTGGCATCCTCCAGAAGAGGAAAACTTGGCACAGAAGGCAGTGAGACTAAATAAGCTCTAAGCAACAGCTACTGAAAATCCCAGACTGGTTTGAGTTGGAGGCACCTACAGACAACCCCATTCCAACCCCTGCATGGGCAGGGACACCTCCCAGCAGCCCAGGTTGCTCCAAGCCCCATCCAACCTGCCCTTCAACACTGCCAGGGATGGGGCAGCCACAGCTTCCCTGGGCAACCTGGGCCAGGCTCTCACCACCCTCACAGCAAAGATGATGCAGCTGACAAGCCAGAGGAATAAACCCCTGTGTGTGGGTTCTCCAGAAGAAGCTGCACAACCAGGCCAGGATGTGGGGGCTGAGGGCACCCCGAGCTTACCTGGGAGGTGAAGTCGTGCTGCTGGAGCTGCCGCCCTTCCCGCAGGTCCCAGGAACGCACCGTGTTGTCCAGACCCCCCGTCCACAGCTTCGTACCATCGTGCGAGATGTCTATGCAGCTGGCACCGTCTGTGTGGCCTTGGAATTGCCTTCAAGCAACAAAAACATCAGGTAAACCAAGGGGAAGGCAGCACAAAGCATGAAGGTTGCTTCCAAGAGAGCTCGTGCTTGGGCTGCGTTTATGAGGTTTCCTTGCACCAAGCACACCTGGGAACATATCCAGGGAGCATCCTTGGCCAGGGGGCATCAGCCTGCTGGGCTTGCTGACACACAAAGTCTGCCTTTTCATCAGGAGAAAAGTCTTTTGGTCTGGAGAAAGGTGTGGACAAAGTCTTGGGAAAAGGAGGCTGAAGGGAGACTTTCTCACTCCCTACAACTACCTGAACGGCAGCTGGAACGAGATGGGGGTTGGTCTCTTCTCCCTAATGATGAGCAACAGGTCAAGAGCAAATGGACTCAAGTTGTGCTGGGGAGTTTTAGATTGGATATTAGAAGAAATGTCTTCACCAAAAGGGTAATGAAACGCTGGAACAGGCTGTCCAGGGTGGTGGTTGAATCACCATCCCTGGAGGTGTTCAAAAGCCAGGCAGACGTGGTGCTGAGGGGACACGGTCTAGCACTCGGTAATGCAATAACCTTACTGGCCTTTTCAACCAGAACAGTTCTGTGGCAGCATCAGGAGGCAGCATTCTCCTCACCATCCCCAGGGTGCCCAGGCCAAAAGCGTGGCCAGCAAGACCCTGGTTCTGGAGCAGAGCACTCACCTGACGAGGGTCTGGTTGTGCAGGTCCCAGACGGCGATGTTGCCGTCGCTGCAGCAGGAGAAGCAGACTTTGGCGTCGGGGCTGATGGCCAGGGCATAGCAGGCGGGGGCAGAGGAGGTGAGCTCGGCCTTGATGCGGGGCGTGGGGGAAGCCAGGTCCCAGATGGTGAGTGTGCTGGCCTCCCCCCCCACGATCAGCGTGCGGCCGTCGGGGAGGAGCTTGCAGGAGCGGATGTAGTTATCCCTGTTCTGGAGCAGGGAGAGATGTCAGCAGGAGGGCAGGGAATGAGACACCAACAGCGGGGTGGTCACTAGCATCCTGGCTTGTGGCAGCAATAGCGTGGTCAGCAGGACCAGAGTAGAGATCATCCCCTCAGTGCTGGGCACTGGTGAGGCCACACCCTGAATCCTGGGGTCAGTTTCAGGCCCCTCTAGACAAGGACACGGAGGGGCTGGAGCGTGTCCAGAGAAGGGCGGTGGAGCTGGGGAAGGGGCTGGAGCACAAGTTTGCCAAGGAACAACTGATGGACCTGGTGGTTTTCAGCCTGGAGACAAGGAGGCTGAAGGGAGACCTTCTGGCTCTGCAACTGCCTGAGAGGAGGCTGGAGCGAGGAGGGGTTGGGCTCTTCTCCCAAAGAACGAGTGATAGAACAAGAGGAAAGAGCTTCAAGTTGCCCAGGAGAGCTTTAGATTGGATATTAGGAACAACTTCTTCCCCAAAGGGCTGTCAGGCCCTGGCCCAGGCTGCCCAGGGCAGGGGTGCAGTCCCCATCCCTGGAGGGGTTTCCAAGCCCTGTAGATGTGGTGCTGAGGGACATGGGGCAGGGGTGGCCTTGGCAGGGCTGGGGTAATGATTTGAATTGATGACCTTAAAGGTCTTTTCCAACCAAAACAATTCAATGATTCTATGGTTAGGGGTGGGGGAAAGCAAGGAGGACACACACTTGGGGACCCCGAGCAACCCACTGTGACTTGCTTTGCTTGTGCACACGTGAGGGATGCTTACCAGGCAGTCCAGCTGGGAGATGGGGCTCTTGCTGCCCGGCTGGCTGATGTCCCAGATCTTCACACAGCCCTTGCCCCCGGTGTAGACATGCCTGGTGGGGTTGCTGATGGTGACAGCACACACCACCTCCCCGTGGCTCAGCGTGTTGATCTGCCGGGCGTGCCGGGGGATGCCGGGACCAGCCAGGGCGTCGTGGGGAAAAGGGACCGGCTGCATCTGCCCGTCAGCACTCACGTGGAAGGAGTAGGCTCTGCCAGGGGAGGGCAAACAGGGGGATCATCCCCAGAGACGGGGGGTTGCTGCAAGCCCAAGGG
>NW_009952439.1:126886-127615 GCF_000747805.2 Chaetura pelagica
GCGGGGTCAAAACCACCCTGCCAAGAGACACACAGGTGGGTGAGGCTGGGCAGGAGCCAGGCACACCAGCAGATCCCCCATCTTCAGGCAGGCACAGGGATACTCAGCAGCTCCCTCTTCTCCCTTGCTGCTCAGTTGCTAGTCATTGTTTCTTTTCCCCTGGCAGAAAGGGGAATGAAAGGTTCCTGGTCTGCAAGGACCAGCACATGGACACGCTCCCATTACCCATGCAGCTCCCAAGCTCCTAGGGACAGGAGCAGCCAAGCTGTGCTGCAGAAACCCTCATCTCTACCTTAACAGCAGCATTTTGCTTCTTGTTTTGCCTGTACTTTGCTTTAAAGTGTACAACTGGAACAGGCTGCTCAGAGTAGCTGTGGCTGCTCCACCCCTGGCAGTGTTCAAGGGCAGGTTGGATGGGGCTTGGAGCAGCCTGGGCTGGTGGGAGGTGTCCCTGCCCATGCAGGGGGTTGGGACTGGATGCTCTTTAAAGTTCTCTTTCCCACCCAAACTAGTTGGGATTCTGTGAGTTGAGTGATTAGCAAGAAGATGGGGTCAGGGGGCTGCACAGCAGGTACCTCCCACACATGTATGGAAGGTAAATCCCACCACAGCAGCACACGTGGATCACCCACGGGGAAGCATCTCCACACCCAGCGCCGGCTCTGACAGCAGCCAGTTCAAAATGTGAGGAGCCCTGGTGTCACAGCCACTCCCCGACACACACACACC
>NW_009952439.1:127820-128741 GCF_000747805.2 Chaetura pelagica
CATCATGGCAAGGGAGCGTAGGAGCCCGCGATGGAGATGGGCGTCCGCAGGGCTGAGGCTGCAGGGAGGGAACACGGGTCAGAGCCCCCCCCGCCAAGCAGCCAGCCCTGCTCAGCCCAGAGGAGGTGGCAATGGATGGGCCTCCCTCCTCACCCTGCTCCCTGCAGTGGGGACTGCCTGAGCTGCTGGTGCCTCTGTCCTCAGCTGGATTAGCTCCCTGCTAAACCTGAACCCCCTCCCCAAGCTGCTGCCTTCCCAGTGGGTTGAAACCACGATGGGGACTGGAGCAGAGCGGTGGCACCAGGGGATACCCAGGGGACTGGTACCCATGCAAGGAGCACCCAGGGCACAGGTAGCCACCCAGGGGTCCACACACAGTACCCACCCAGGGGGTCCATGCCACTTGGCTTGCCAGGCATTGGCCGCAGCCCCGGGGTGCTGCTTGTCCCTGGGGGGGGAGCGTCATTCCTTGGCGTCGGAGTGTTTGACTTCAGCCCGGGCGTCGACGATTTGTCGTTCTGGATGGAGAAGGGGATGAGGAAAAGAAGAAACAAAGATGAGGTTCATCTGCAGCCCCTGCTCAGCAAGCCCCCAGACCCAGCAAGCCCCCAGCCCCCCGGCAGGGCAGAAGGAAGGACGTACGTGGCCCAGCTCCTTAGCCTTGGAGGAGGGAGTGCTGCTGGAGGAGGCGACCGAGGCCGGGCTGTTGGGCGCGTCCCCCTTCTTCATCCCGCGGGCTTTGTCGATGCCGTTCTCTGGGGGGGAGTGGGCTGGGCTGACCCGGGGGGTGGCAGGGTCCTGAAAGACAGGAGGAAGCACTGGTACCCTTGACAGTGTGTGGGGGGGCTCCTTCCAGCTCCTCCTCCCGGCAGGAATGGGGCCAGGGGGTCCCCAAAGCTCAGACCCCACCATACCATGGGG
>NW_009952439.1:129650-141715 GCF_000747805.2 Chaetura pelagica
AGGCGCCCGAGGCCGGGCTGTTGGGCGCGTCCCCCTTCTTCATCCCGCGGGCTTTGTCGATGCCGTTCTCTGGGGGGGAGTGGGCTGGGCTGACCCGGGGGGTGGCAGGGTCCTGAAAGACAGGAGGAAGCATTGGTACCCTTGACAGTGTGTGGGGGGGCTCCTTCCAGCTCCTCCTCCCGGCAGGAATGGGGCCAGGGGGTCCCCAAAGCTCAGCCCCCACCATACCATGGGGAGAGGAGGGGACCTGCCAGAAACACCCCCATGCCCCACCTCGTTGGAGACATCGACCACCAGATCATCGCTCTTGTCACCATCGCTGTCCTGAAACACAAAGTGAGTCTCAACCTGCTGAGAGCTGCCAAATCCCAGGTGGGAGGGGGCAGACAAATCCCGCCCCCCCCAACACCAGCAGCAGGACACCGGTCACCCATGCTACATTTGGGCAGTTTTACCCAAACCCTGCGTTTCCCCCACCCAAAGCCCTGCCCGAGCCTCGTGCCACTCACATATCTGCTCATGCTGTCCTTCTCCTCTGCTTTCCGCTTCTTGGAGTCAATGCTGTAGTCCGTGGAGCTCCGGTGCTTCTCGCTGGCCCGCAGGCTTTCCGAGGGTGAAACTGAGTTATTCTGCAAGGACAGAAACAACTTTGGAGTTGGAAATGGAAGGAAATGGGACTTGACGAGCAGCAGCTTAGATGGTGCCACAAAAGCCTCATCTCCACCATCATCTAACCCCCACGGGGAGCATCAGTCCTGGCTCCATCACCCTCTAACCCCATACAGGGAGCCCTGGAGCTTCATCCCAGCCCTGGGCAGGGGTTTGTACAAGGGTTGGCACACACGGGTGCTTCCTCTGGCATCTGCAGAGCCAGGGCCTCATCCCTGGTGGTGCTCATCAGGGAGCAAAGGAACCACTTAATCCAGCTCTGCCGTGCCAGCAGCCGGGCCCTGCCGAGCCAAAGGGCATCCAAAAACCTTTGGAAAAATCCATGTGATGGGGAGCAGCAGAGCTTGGGGAGTGGCTTCTGCATCCCTTCCGAGCAGCAAAGCCCAAGAGCCTTCCCAGGAAAGCCCCTCACAGGCTGGGACTGGGTCAGGAGCAAAAATGGCAGCAGAAAACCACCTCAGGAGAGCCCAGCCCTGCATCCCCCCCTGCTGCCCTGCAATTAATTTTTCCAGAGCAGCAAAAGAAAACGCCTGTCATTTCGTGCCTCGTAGCAGAGCTGCCACCCCTGCTAAGCAGGAACGTCCCCTGAGCTCCTCTGCTGCCTTTCTTTCCCGACTGAAAGGGAGAACTAAAGCAGTTCATGTTTCTCCTCGGTACCCAATAAGCAGCTTTGGATAACACCGGGGTCTTTCTTCTCAGGCAGTCATGCTGAAAAAACCTCGCAGCTACCAGAGAATCATGTCAAGCATTTAGAGGCATCGATCCATTCAGCCCGCCCTGGCCCGCTGCCAAGGAACTAAATATTTTTTATTGCACAGGCAAGGCCAGGAAAATATGAATGACTAACTCTTGATTATCGTGCGCGTTAAACCTCCGCAGGGAATACCCCGCGTTTTATTTTATAGAGAGGGAACCTCCCCATCTCTGACAGTTCCCCCCCTCGCCCCCCGCCGAAGGAGCAGGTTAATGATGCCCAATTCCCCTCTCCCCCCACCCCTTTAAATGGCATTTTTCTTCCCATCCGCCCCCAGCTCTCAAAAGGCCCATTTTGTGGGCTCGGGGATGGCAGGAAATCGCTGCAAAGCCGCAGCTCAGCCGGGCTTTGTCCTGCCAGCTTTTCCCCCAGACAGCAGCATTGTGCACCCCAGGACTGGGGGGCTTGGGCTGAGCCACCCCATGGGGAGGACAGCCCCCCCACCAGGCTCCTACCGGCCTCTGCCCACAAAAAAAAAACCAACAACAACCCTCTATTTATAGACTTCTCCATCCACGCTCAGACACTAAACCCAACCCAAACCAGAACCAGCACCGAGACGTTGGAGACACAAACAAGAAGCAGCCAGGCTGGAGGTGACACTGTCCCTCCACCACGCTGATTTAGCTGGTTAGTTAACTGCTTGACCTTCCAAGTCCTACTTAACACGGCGTAATAGCCAAAACCCATCCCGGCAGATTAGATGACCCAAGATAATAGAAGAGTGATCAGGAATAAAATAGCTTTCCTAATCACCCAAAGGATTTTTTTTTTTTAGCCCCGCAGACTTGACTGTGCTCATTCACAGGGCTTAGTCAATTGAAACAGAATCTGGAAGATCTGCAGCAATCAAAAAAAGATTTAAACCAAATCTCATCACCGGCCCAGAGGAGGCAGCTCCGCTCACCCCGGCACAGCCAACAGCCCTGCCAGCCAGGCTGGGGCTAGTTCTTCCTTTTTTTTTTTATTAAATAGGACCTGTGCAAAAGGCGTCCCTGGAGCTCACCCCCTCAAGTCTGTTTTTTAAAATAATAGATAAAGCAAAACCAGGCAGCCTCCAGGAACTGGGAGAGAAAAGGAGGTAATGGAACTTACTGCACTTGAGTCTCGCTCTTTTAGAAGCAGCCGGTGTCAGAGGTGAGGCCACAGCCAAAACAAAGAGAAGAGAGAGAAATAAAGCAAGTTAGAATAAGTCTTAAAACAGAAAAATAAGCCTAGAAGCTCCTCCTTAAACAGTCTCCTGCCTTAACTCAAGCCTATCTGGGCTCTCTTCAGCTTTGCTTCCAAATTCCTGTCCCCATCCATCCGGCTCCCGCTGCCTCCTGCCCCGTTTCTCTTTGTTGATGTGATTTATTTGGCAAAGCACACAAAGGGGAAATGCCCCAAAATGCAGAAGAAATGGCATCCTGCACCCAAAGTCACAAAGCCAGGAGAAGGTCCCAACTGCCCAGCTCTGCAGCCACATCAGCAGGAGGAGGTTTAACCATTAACAGGGGCACCAACAGCCCCATCTTCCCTGGGATCTCCTGGTAAGTGGAATCCACACAGAAAAAAAACTACATAATTGGGTAATTGCTACCAACAGCTTCTTCTCACTGACTTTAACAGGGTGGAAAAACACCCCAAAGCCCACCAGGAGAAGAGCCCAGCTGTGGATAAGTGCCCTGCACACAGTGGTACTTGGGGAAGATCTCAGTGTTAATGGGCTGGGGGACTCGCCAGGAAAATCTTCAACCCTGTGGTTTGCAACCAAACTCATGCATCATTTCTTCTTCTAAAAACACTGTCTTACTGCTATTAATAAGAAAATACAGCAAGTTTGGTAGTGGACGTTGCTGGTTTCCAGACTACTGAAAAAATCTCTGACAGTGATGGAGAGGAGGAGGAAGGCTGCTGCCTCAGCATCACAGCAGGGCTGAATGGGGATGTGGGATTCGAGGGCTGCAGCACCTCTCCTATGGAGCCAGGCTGGGAGAGCTAGGGTGTTCAGCCTGGAGAAGAGGAGGCTCCAGGGAGACCTGAGAGCAGCTTCCAGTGCCTGAAGGGGCTCCAGGAAAGCTGGGGAGGGGCTTGGGACAAGGGCTTGTGGTGAGAGGACAAGGGGGAATGGACTAAAACTGGAAGAGGGAGATTTAGGTGAGACATGAGGAAGAAATTCTTTGCTGTGAGGGAGGTGAGACCCTGGCACAGGATGCCCAAAGAAGCTGTGGCTGCCCCATCCCTGGCAGTGTTGAAGGGCAGGTTGGATGGGGCTTGGAGCAGCCTGGGCTGCTGGGAGGTGTCCCTGCCCATGCAGGGGGTGGGATGGGATGCTATTTAAGGTCCCTTCCCACCCAAACCATTCTATGATTGTGATTTACAGTCTGGAACTCTGGGACACACGAGCAGCTAAACTCCAGAGCTCAACCTGCCAGGGTCACTTCTCAGGGCAATTTGCATTCCCTGGACTAAGAGAGCAAAGAAAGCCTGGAGGCAGGTCCCCATATCACCTCCCACAAAGCCCACAGACCAGGAGCTGCTCCCAAGGAGCATCCTGACCCCAGCCAACGAGAAAAGCAGGGAAAGCTTTGGGATCGCCTGGAAGCTGCTGCTGGAAATGCCCCACGAGAGCAGCACCTCCCTCAGCCACCCCAGCTGAGCCAAGAGGTTCCAGCATCCCTTAGGGAAAGCCACATCCCTCAGAACAGAAACCCATCCCTGGAAGGCCCCTGTCCCAGGGCAGGAGGAGCAGAGCCGCGCCCGGACCAGAGCAGTTCCCGCGCCGGGGGACGCGGCGATGCCAGGGACGGCGTCACCCTGGCCCCTCGCTCTCACCTCTGTGGTCCAGGTCATGATGGTTCTTCTCATCTTTGACAGCGGGGTGTGCCTGGCTGCCCAGGGCGCCGAGGGCCAGCAGCCCCGAGCTGCTGCCGGTGACCGGCGGGAGGCCGGGAGGCTGGAGCCCCGAGGGATGCGGCGGCAGCTGCACCGGGGGCCCGTGGGCGGCGTGGGAGAGGGGCTGGGCCTGGAGCTGCTGCTGCTGCAAGGAAACCACCAGTGAGCCGGGGAGGGGGCAGTGGGACACCTTGGGGGGGATTTGAGGCATCGAGCCTGGAGGCAGGAGCAAGTGCCGGGAAGGGACGTGCCCGGTGACATCCCGGGAGGGCAGCGAGGGGATGCCCTGGGGGTCTGCCTGGAAGGAGAAGCCCTGTTAGCAAGAGGGACAGAGGGTGACAGGGGCAGGTGGCACGAGCGTGTGCAGGTAACACACAGCCCAGGCTGGACTGCAGGAGTTATCCTGAACTAGAGGTCACTCCCAGCAGGGCTGCAGGCTCGGCTGGCTCTGCTTTTCAGCAGATAGTCACCAAAAAAAATAAATGGATGCAGAAAGCAGCTCTGGCTGGAGGGCCAAGGGCTAAACCAGACCAGAGAGATAAACCTTGAGCATCTGGGACCCTCCCAAGTCACCTCAGAAGAGAATGTCACTCCCAAGACCCCCCCCGGCCACCACTCCAGCAGTTCCTCCACCCCAAGGACACCAGTGATCCAGCCAGGAGGGTCTTGCAGCTGGTGCTCACATTTTCAACCCTCCTGCCTGCACCCCCCTGGGCAGCACCCTGTTGTCTGCTGGTGAAAGCTGCGTTTGGGCAATAGACCTGCAGCAGGCATCACAGCTGCAGAGGAGTTCCCCATACCTCCCCTGGGTCCCCACAACCAGCTGGGATGGGGTTTCTCCCCCTGGCAGAGTCTATCATCAGAGCAGGCAGCTCCCTTGCAAGCTGGGCTGTGCATGGAGCTGGATCCCATGGCCCTGGGAGCAGACACAGCCTCACACCGTGCCCAGGGACAGACACAAAGCAGGAGAGGGTTCTTCCTGCAGGGCCCAGAGGGGTTCAGCCCCAGCCCTGCACCCTGGCAGCCAGGGAGCAAGGGGCTGCTGCTGTGGGCTGTGCATGGAGCTGGATCCCATGGCCCTGGGAGCAGACACAGCCTCACACCGTGCCCAGGGACAGACACAAAGCAGGAGAGGGTTCTTTCCTGCAGGGCCAGAGGGGTTCAGCCCCAGCCCTGCACCCTCACAGCCAGGGAGCAAGGGGCTGCTGCTGTCACAGACAGCCCTGCTCAATCCACACTGGGAATACACCAAGGTTCCTCTCAGGTATGGGGGACCCCTATGTTTCCATCAAAGAAATTTGAGCAAATCTTGCCCAGCACTGCCAGGGGACACACCTGGGTACCCCCAAACTGGCTCATGCTCTGCAGCACTGGGGTGACCCCAATACAGCCCGATGGGGTGGGTATGACACCCCAGTTCAGCCCAACAGGGCAGCCCATGGCCCACCACACTCTGGGGAAGCAGAAGGGGGTTAACCTGAGGGATCCTGCACCTGGCTGTGCCCAGGGCACAGCACCACCCCAACATATAGGGGGGGTGGTTCCAGAAGTGCTCCTGCCACCCCCTCGCAAGGCCCTCCAGCCTGTAGCCCCTCCTGTACCTGCAGCCCCCCCTGCACCCACAGTGCAGCAAGAGGCTCTGCTGCACCCCTAGAGACACTGGGGGGCAGGCTGTACACCCTGCACACCCCTGGATGCACATCCTGCACCCTGCACACTCTCTGCAGCCCCCCAGTGCACCCCCTGCACTCTGCAGCCCCATGGTGCACCCCACACACCCTTGGTGCACATCCTGCACACCCCCGGTGCACATCCTGCACACCCCCTGCACTCTGCAGCCCTCAGTGCACTCCACACACCCCTTGGTACACCCTGCACACTCCCTGCAGCCCTCAGTGCACCCCACACACCCCTTGGTACACCCTGCACACTCCCTGCAGCCCTCAGTGCACCCCACACACCCCTTGGTACACCCTGCACACTCCCTGCAGCCCCCGGTGCACCCCACACACCCCTTGGTACACCCTGCAGCCCCCCAGACCAGCTGCAGGAGCCAGGATGCAGCTTTTCTGAAAAAGCCCCACACCAAGGCCGTATCTTCAGGGGAAGCTCCAGTCCCACTCCTCTCCCCACCAAAAGACCCATTTCGGGGAGGGACAACTCACTGTCCCAGGCTGATGGGCACAGCAGGACCCTCAGGGCAGGGCTGGGTGCAGGGAAAGGGGGTGGCTGAGCCCAGGGTGGGCAACCCACAGCTGCCAGGCTCTGGGGAGAGGGAAATCCCCAGCTGGGATCAGTCGGGAAAGGCAGGAGCTGCAGCTCCAGGAAGAGGAGATCCATTATCTCCCAAGGCAGCTTCTTCCAGGCAGCACACTGTCCTGGGCTGGGGCAGAAGCCAAGCACAGGAGGCCATTAGACTTCAGCAGCACCATTATCAATCACCACGTCCTTGGAAGGAGCTTTTTGGCTTCTGCTGGGCTGCTCCATCATCAGGGCAGAGCAGAGGGGGCATCCGCAGAGGCTCCAGTCAAGGAGGGATCCTCAGACCAGCAGAGGTGCAAGGATGGGGTGCAGAGAGCAGCTGAGGGGGTCTCCAGCCCCAAAGGCCCAGCCCATGGTTCCACGACCACGCTGGTGCAGAGCGTGGCCACTGCCACCCCCTGTGCCAAAACCAAAACAAGAGTAACAGAGCCTCAGCTCCTGAGGAAATCCAACAGGCTCCTTGCAGTCCCCATCTTGTGTGATTTCCATCCATTTAAGGGAGAGGCAGGGTTGGCTGTTACATCAGAGCAACGCCCTGGGAACAGCCCCTGACGGTTTCCCAGCACCACGCACTCCTCTCCCGCAGGCTTTCCAGCAGTGCCCACCCCTGCAGGGCTGCCATGTGCAGAGATCCAATCTTTGATACAACTTCCATGCTGGGCAGAGATACTGGTGCAGCACAATGCTCCTCCCAGGAGCTTTCCAGCCTAGATTACACCCTCCACAGCTGCAGGAATCCCAGAGAAGTGGGACACGGTCTCACGCTGGGGTCCACGCAGCAACATTCCAGCCCAGTGATGTCCACGGGGGTCCCACCCTTGGCACAGCCAAGGGGCCAAAGTAGCTCCACCATGAGCAAACATGGCAGCACCCGGCTGGGGCTGGGTGGGGAAGGCACAGAGAATGACCACCCTGAGCCTCACCCTCCAGCAAAGCAGAAAACAGCTTGTTTCTTCCTGTTTTTTAAAGCTGACAGCAAATACATCCATCCAAGGGCTCGGGGAGCTGCAGGGCTGACCCATGGGGTCCCAGCCCCCCTTCAGCAGCCCAGCTCCAGTGCACACAGGTAGAAACAAATGTCAAGATACAACATCCCACTGTGACCCAAGGTAATGTTTAAAGGTGGTTTTCTCCCCTTTGGCAGGCAGGAACTGCTGAATAGAATCCATCTGGAGGGTCTCCTCACCAAGCAGGTCTCATCTGAAGCCTTGTCCCTCTGTCCAGCGTTGGGGCTGGGCTGCCCACGGCTACAAGGAGTAGAGAAGATCATCCCTCGGGGCTGCAGGCTTCATCCCAGCACCACAGGAAGGACCACTGTCCCAGCCAGGTCACTTCTCATGGTAAGGAGAAGATCAGGAATCCAGCACAGAGGGTGTTGGTGCCACAGGATCCCCAGGCTCTGCTCCAGCTCCCCACGGCTGCATCACTGTTGGTGCACATCAGTCCAAGGAGCATTCCACGTGCACCCATCCTGCGTGGCACTCAGGAATCACACCCCAGAGACTCCACAGAGGGGGTAAAACCCACCCAGGGCTCCGTGGCACAGAGGGATGTGGCCAAGCTCAGGGATGCTGCTCACTTGATGTCTTCTCTG
Organism: Chaetura pelagica; assembly: GCF_000747805.2. NCBI lineage: Eukaryota > Metazoa > Chordata > Aves > Apodiformes > Apodidae > Chaetura > Chaetura pelagica. The sequence continues at coordinate 137,804 of NW_009952439.1, forward strand.
CTGGAAATCCCACCTTCCCCCCTGCCCCTGGAAAAGGTTGGGTTGTTGCAAACCACCTGGGGGAGGGCAGGCTGCACTGCACCCACCCAAAACCACCCCAACACCTGCACCCAGTGAATGTCCCATGCCTCAGCCAGTGGTGTGGGACAAGGTGGGGTGCTCAGCTCCGAGCAGCATGAGGGTCCTGCCCAGCAAAGCCCTGCAAGGACCAGGGGCAGCTTTCCAGGGCCAGGGATGCTTCCCAGTGTAAACTGTGCTCAGAACCCCTCAGGATGCTGCACTGGAGCTTGTCAGGACCCCAGACTGGACTGATGCTCCTGCAGAGGCCACAGCCAACCCTGGGTAACAGTGGGGACACCAGCACTGCCCAGTCCCCAGGTCCAGGCCAGGCAGGAGGAGCCGGCTGGGAGACGCACAGACACAAGAGATGTTTTCCTTCTGGAGTCCCCTCAGCATGTGCCAGACAAATATGGTGAAGATATGAGGAGGTTATGATTTACGAGAAAGGCTGGCAAGGAATATCTCCTATGTAGAGTGTTTTTAATTGGATTATGTACATCATGCTTCATGCCTTTGTTAACCGATTTAATGGTTCACCACTTAAGTTCACCACTTGCGTTAAATTTAGTAAAGTAGTCTAATCATTTCCAGAGCTATAACCAAATCAAGGGCTCAATTTCACAGAAGCCTGAAGCAGAGGAACTGTGAGACAATGGCCTAGATGCATAAAATTAACAGTTCTTGACCTCAAAAGGGGCAAAAAAGGGAAAAGTTCTAATGATCTGGTGTGGTTTTGTGTGTGTGGCGATTTGCTCTGCAGCACCTGCGCCAAGATGCTGGTGTGGTCTGTAAACAGAGTGACTGCCTCTCGCTGCAAGGCCTGGCAGGGGACAGTGTTGGTGGCCCAATCCCGTGGGACACGGTGGGTAGGACGGCGTCACGCCCCAGCGTGAGAGGAACAAACACACACACAGGTGACCTGCCCCACCCCAGCAACCCGGCAATAACAAACCAACCCTTGCAGAAAGGGAAGGAATTCTGCCTGCTGAGAACAAGCCCAGCCCCAAACCCCTCTCGGTTTCAGGTCTTGGGGGGGCAGTGGGGAAGGTGCAGCCAACCCCCAGCAGCAGGAACCTGTGACCCAAAGCAGCTCCACATCCACCTGGAGCACACCTGGGATGAGCTCTGCCCTTCTCTTCGAGCCACCAAAGCACAGGGCACTGCTTGCCAGCCCCTGCCCAGCAGCCACCCCAGGTCCCCCCATTCATAGGCACAGCTGGAGATGCTCCCTGCTCCCATCCCATCCCAGTATCCATCCAGATCCTCCCCATGTTCCCCCAGCCACCCAGGGCTCCTGCAAGTCCATCAGGCAAAGCGATGAAGCGGCTGGCTGCTTAATGATGGGACGACACTCGCTCTGATCCCAGGAAGCAATTACCTTGAAAATGGGGGTCACGGGCCCTGCTCATTTACCTTAATTGAATTCCAATATCTGCCTCCAGCTGCCTGGGCTCCTGGCTGTGACTTAAAGCAGCTCAGCAGAGCCAAGCATCTCCCTCACTCCCTCTCTCTGCTATGGATGCACCAGCTCTCATCCCAGCCTGCAGGGGAGGTGCAAGGTGCAGGCAGGAGGGCAGGCAGACACATGATGCTGCCTGCCACCCCAGCACAGACCCCACGACAGACTGTCCCATGCCCAGATCCCTTCCACTGCCACACAAGCCCCACCACAAAGAGCCCAGAGCACAATTCTACACTCAGGGCTACCCACAAAACCCAGAAAATGTAGAGAAGAGCAAGTTAAACACAGAGAATCACAAAGATCCTTCTAGTTTAGGAGAGAAGAGCAAGCAGTTACTAAAAAAATAAATATTATAAAACAGTATTTTCTGGAAAACAAGCACTGAAACCCAGAGCCACCTCCCCAGGATGCTGGTTGGGTACAAGCACGTCCCTGGGCTAAAGGAGCCCCAACAGAGGGCAGGTTTGCTGCAGGACTGAGACCCTTACATCAAGTAAAGAGACAATAAGAATCATTAGTCTTAAAAAAAACACCCGAGATCTGCAAGAGAAAGAGAGAGAAGAGAGAGAGAAGAGAGAGAGCCCGGTAAGACAGGAGCGGGTAAGTCAATGCATGGAACAACAACTCTGTCAAGTTTACAGCACATTTCACATCAACAGCACACGCAGAGACAAGCCTGGGCTCAGGGGCTGCAGGGGGGCTGCTGGGCACCCGGCCCTGCTCCCAAATGCTCCCCACTCCCAGGGAGAACATCCAGTTTGGCTGGTGGAGGCTCCTGGTGCTGCACTAGCAACCGGGGAAGGGAGACTGGGCTGCCCAAGCAGTGGCTGCCACCTCCCTGCCTCCCTCAGAGACAGATTTGGGGAAGGTTTGGTGGTTTGGGGGAGATTTTAGAAGTTTTGGGGGTCACAGGACAACCAGGGTGCCATGAGCCGCCCTCCTTTAAGCCTGGCTGAGCACAGGATTGCCTCTGGTTATGGTAAATGATAGGAATAAAAGGGATATACACACGGTGAGAGGCAGATTGGGAAGTCCACGTACCCCGATGATAGCATTCAACTCCGTCATTGTCACTTGCTTGGCACGCTCAACAGCCTGTGCCACTTGCTGTTGGTGCTGTGGGGACACAGCCAGGTCAGAGCTGGGCACGGGGCACTAAGCCATCACATCACCCCCCTCTCCCAGAGCTGGTCACCCCCTTTTTTGGTCTGCATTTTGCTCAGGAGAGCAGCAGCCTGGGCACATCTCCGTGCTCCACAGACCACAGGCAGCCCCTCACAGCCTTCTTCACTCCACAGGCTCGATGCAGACCAAGCAAAGCCCCTCGTGGGGTCTGCTTCTCCCCCATCCCAGGGTTTTCCAATGCGCATGCAGGATCTGCACCCCGTGTCCCACAGGACACCCCAGAGCAACCTCACACCCTAAATATGGGTTTGGTGGGAGCAGGTCTCTACCCCCTCCCAAGACGCCCCCACAAGACACAGCTCTGCCTTTCTGGGAACTACCCCTCAGGAGAAGCAGCATCTCCCACCTGGGGTGTGAAGACATCCTTACCTCTTGTGACAGAAAAGGCATGATCTGGGCTAAAATTGTATTCAGTCTTTTAGCAATTTCTGTCTGAAAAAAATAACAAAAAGAAGAAAAAGCAACAGTCAGTACCCAGCAGCCTCCAGCAGTAACGTGCATCCCCTCACCAGCCCCTTCCCTGCATCCCCCCTCTTGTCCATCTCCTCCTCAGCCCCTTCCCCGCATCCTCTCCTGGCCACACAGGAGGAATCAGGAACACGCGAAAGAGGCAACAAAAGCACCTTTGTGCAAGCTCTGCACTCAGCAGCACAGGGACATGGCCCTGCTCCCTCGGGACACTTTGGCCCCTTTCCCACCACAGGACCAAGCTTTTCAGAGGCAGAGTTCCTCCAGAAGAAACCTCTACCAACACCCACCAGCCCAGGGGAGAGGGTTTGGCCAACAGCAGGGGCTGGCGGGCGCCTGCTCTGATCTCAGCACCCTCCAGGTCCTTCCCCACCCCAGAACCAAGGAGTCAGGTTCCTTTCTTCATCCTCACATCTCATTCAGGGAATTTAACCCGTAACAACTTCCCCCCATCAGCTCAAACCACGTTATTCGGGAGCTCTAACGTCAAACCGCGGCTTCTCCAACATCCCCGTTCGCTGGGAAGAACGTTTTCCCGGAGTGATAAACCCCGGCAGAGGCTGGGCCAGGAGGTGCCACCCTGGCCTGGGATGCTCCAGCCCCAGCACACAGAGCTGCTCCCAGGGGTTAACGCTGCTCCGCCGGGCCCAGCAGCTGTTAAAACAGCTCCAGCTCCAACTCAAACACGGCCGGTTCGCGCCGCCGCAGCGGCCCCAACCCCGGCCTGGCGCGGGATC
>NW_009952439.1:141736-149378 GCF_000747805.2 Chaetura pelagica
CCCCTCCCGTGCGCTCCCCAAATCACCACCTGCACCCCGAGGCTTCAGCCCCCACCCCACCCCAGGATGCACCCTACAGCAGCTTGGGTTTTTAATCCCAGCCCCAGTGGGTGCCAACCTGGAGAGGGGCTCTCAGCTCCACTTGTTCTCAAACACTGCAAGAAAAAAATCCAAACCATAGGATCATCGCATTGTTTTGGTTGGAAAAGACCTTGAAGATCACCCAGCCCAACCATTCCCCCAGCCCTGCCAAGGCCACCACTGCCCCACGTCCCTCAGCACCACATCTACAGGGCTTGGAAACCCCTCCAGGGATGAGGACTCCCCCCTCCTTCCCTGGGCAGCCTGGGCCAGGGCCTGACAGCCCTCTGGGGAAGGAATTGTTTCTAATATCCAACCTAAAACCATAATTTGGAGGAAAAAAAGGCCAACACTCAACCTTTGCTTGGAGGACGTGGGCAGTGGTTGGGGCACACTGGTTACTACCAGACCAACCCAACAAGCACAACCAATATGCCCTAGGACCACAAGCAAGGCGCCTCCAGGAGAACCCCCATCACCCCCAGCCAACGCAACCCACTGACCCCAGAGTTGGGGGACCTGCTGCAGGGGGTCCCCAGGAGCCACCTGCAGCACCTTCACACGGGCATTGCTAGCTTTCCCTTCAAAGCAACAGGGATATTTCTGGCCACCACCTTTTCCCGGTGATCAGGTTACCCCTGCTGCTTTTATTAGCCCCAACAGGGGTCAGGGAGCACCACCAGGCATCTGGAAGTGACCCCAGTTTGGACTCCGGGACCCAGTGCCACGGCCACTGGGATGATCCCGGACCCAAACGTGAGGACACGGGATGGATGCTGGAGCCACAGCACTGCCTGGGAAGTGCTCTGCACCCACCCACCCACCCACCAGGGGTACCTGTGCAGACCCCGGGCGGGACGGGCTCCCGGGACGCTGCGCCCGGCCTGGCGCCCCAGCAAAGCCACTTCAAAGGGACAGCAGTGCCACCGATAACGCGGTGCTCAGTGATAGCTGAACCTCTTTAAAGGCCTTTTTGGCACCAAGGCATCGATTAGATTATATATAAACTGCAGCTCCATTAAATATTTATGCCTTCAGATGAAGCCTATTGGATTCTGGACACAACAAGCACTGGGTGCACTGCTGCTCCAGCACGGTCGCTTCTCCTGCAAGCTCCTCCTCGCCAGCCCCCAGCAAGTTCTAGAACAAATTCAGCCCCTGTTTGAGGGGACAGCAGAGGTGCCAGCACCAGCAGCGCCTCCAGCTGCACCTCCAAAAAGGTCATTTAGGTCCAAAAGATAAAAAAGCAGCATCCAAACAGGCAGGAGCCACGGGGGAGGCAGGGAAAGGTGCTGGGTTTTCCCTGTGCGCCTTCAAACACTAACATGGTCCAGACAAACAAGGTCATGGAATGGTTTGAGTTGGAAGGGACCTTAAAGCCCATCCAGTCCCACCCCTGCATGGGCAAGGCACACCTCCCACCAGCCCAGGCTGCTCCAAGCCCCATCCAACCTGCCCTTCAACACTGCCAGGGATGGGGCAGCCACAGCTGCCCTGGGCAACCCGTTGCCTCCAAATTTAAACCCAATTCTGCCCAAACTTCCAACAGAGATTTGAGGAAAAACTTAACACTCTGCAAAGAGAGAAACTTCCCACATGGGATTCAGTCAGCAAGAAGATATTAGATGTCCAAAATATTATGTTTACAACCACGAGGTTTCCTGTTAACACGAGATTCAATGATCTTTAAATATTTGTTCACTTTAACTTTTCCCATTCCCCCGCATATTAAACCCGAGTTGTCCCCACTAAACGTTTAATCGGGAGTGAAAAGGGATCCTCCAGCACACCAGGAACAGGGGAGGGTTTCATGCCTGACACCTTTCCCCATAACAGGGCTCATTCATCACCTCGTCCCAGAGCAGCAGAGCCCCCCGAGCTGCTCCAGCCAAGAAAAACCTGCATTCCCTGCCGCGGGTTGCCATGGCAATCCCAGCCTCCGCATCCCCTTCCAGTGCCCTGCATCCACGCTGGACCGCGGGGGAGGGGGGCAAACCAGTGGTGGATAAAAGACTTGGGGGCTGCACAGGGCACCCCAGGAAGAGGCACCCACCCACAGGAGCAGCACCAGCACCCATGGGAGCACGTCTCTGGATGCTCCCCCTGGGGCCACGGGATGCTGAGGGCAGCTCCATGCCCCTTGTTAAAAAGAGCAAGGAGTCAGGAGAACGTGAAATCCCAACTAATCCCCCAGCACCCCCTGCCCCCGCCAGGAATGTGACCTGCTGCTAGAGAAGAAACACTCTGGGTGATGTTTCACGAGCGGGGAGGGATCGGAGAAAACATTTGCACTGGTTGTAAATCAAGAGCCAGACTCACAGGCTGTGAGTCCTGTCACCTGCTCTTAAAATGGCCAGAGCAGGTACCAGCACCCAAAGCACTTGAGGGCATGGAGAGCTGGAAATGAGCCAGGAGCCAGGCAGGCTCGGGCTGCAGCACCATGGTGGCATCGTGTTAAATAGCTGTGGGGCTGCCCCCCCCCAGCAGCCCCGTGCCCCTCAGCCTCCCCTCTTTACACCTGGACATGGCAAAGGGAAGTTTAAAAATAGCACTGTGGGATCTGCAGAGCAGAGGTGAAAGGAGCAACCTTAAAAATGGCCCAAAGCAGCCAAAGGCGAGCACAGCCCCAGCCCTGAAGCAGTCCCCCCCCAGTACGATATCCCAGACACAGCTCTGGGCAGTTGAGATGCTGCTGGGCCAAAATAGGTTAGTCCTGGCCTCAGCTGAGCAGGCAAAGGGAGCTGCAGGGCTCCCCGACCCCACCACTGCCCTAGGCTGGTCCCAGCACCCCAGGGCAGGACCCTGAAGCACAGGACCAGCCCCAACCCCTCCTGTGCTCCCTGCCCTGAACCATGCTCTGGGGATGCAGGTGCTTCCAGAAACCAGTTCCACACAGGGAGCACCCCCAGCCTTCCCAAAGGCACAGAGCACCTGCAACCAACCCACAGCCTGAGCAGGACAGACCTTCCATGAACCCACACGTGGTTTTGAAGCAGGTCACGCTAACTCAGGCCACCCCAGATGCCATCTCAGAACAGATTTGGGGCCACACCAGACCAACCTGCCCTTGCTTATTGATTCAAACAGCAGGACGCAGGCTGGAGACACAGGGCTGAACACACAGCATAGCTCTGCTGACCCTTCCTCCTCTATAAAAACGTGCCAAAAACATTATAAAGACTTCCCAGTGCAAACCTAATGCCCTGGAGCAACGGGGCTGGGGGGGCTGCCGAGGGGGACGATCCATGGGATGCAGGAATGGGGTGTCAGCATCACCTCACACAGGACTCCCAGGGTGAAGCACCCTACCCGTGAGCCCCCACCTCTCTCCTTTGCCTCCAAACCCACCACACACACCCAGAGAGGTGTTTCCAAGCCGGGTGTGCACCAGCAGAGCCCTCCCTCCGCCACCCCCTGCGCGCCCCCCAAACCAGCCCTGCAAAGGGGCGGTCGGAGACAGTCCAGGAGTAAATCACACCACCAGTGAAGCACCAGAAGCATCTGTTGAAACCAGGATATTGTCTCTTTAAGCACATGAAAATAAGGCCCTTGAGCAGTGTGGTTCTCACTCCGGCGCACAATTATGGGTACTTTCAGCTGTCTACCGCTATTTCAAGTGCTCTCTCCAACCAGGCTGTCAATGGCATGTTGAAAGCTATTTGTGGCTGCTATCATTATTAGCAAAGTGGAGAGCTTCACTGATGAGAATTAAATTCGGGGAGGGGGTGTGGAAGGGCGGGCCACAACCCCTCATTATAGAATTACCAGCAGCACCCGGGCTGCGGGCGGGCAGAGCTCAGCCAGGACCCCCAAAACCTACCCAGGGCCCCCAAAACCCACCCAGAGCCTTCCACAAAGCCAAGGAGAGGTTAAGCTGACTGAGAGTTCTTTCCTTCTACCTTAGGAGACCTGAGAGTATCACACTAACAAATTACTTGGCTTCTGAAGTATTTAGCAAATTATTACCTGGCACTCCTCGCTAACGAGCATGACAAAGTATATTGTGTTCTTGGAATATTCTAGAAAAAAAAAGAGGGGGGAAAACCATGCTGCTCTTCCCGTGGAAGCATCAGGAGGGTTTAGGTTTGTTCCCAGAATTAAATGTTTAAGCACAAAAAAAAAAAAAAACAGAACAAAAAAAAACCCAAGAAGTGCTGATGTGAGAAGTTCTCAGCCACAAAAAAAACCCCAAAAACCAGCAGAAAGGTTCTCCCCTGCTGAGGTGTCCTGTTTCCCCCCAGAAAATGAGGTTCTCTCAAAATCTCTTCCCCCCTCTGTTGCATTCAGTGATCATCGCCAGAGGTCTGAACAAAAACAATGCCCAACCAACGGGGGAGCCAAAGGTTTTGGTAAATATCAATTAACCTGAGGGGAAAAAAAGTTCCACTCGGGTTTAAAAAGCAAACTCCCAACCAGCCTCAGGTTGAAGGAAGCTGAGCAGCCCATGCAAGCAGGAAGGCTGATGTAAGGAGCAGTTCAGTGTGTTATATGCAACAAAGTGGGTAGTCACTTCCTAAATATTTCCTTGCATATGGAGTTGTTTATGAAACTACTTTTTTTTTTTTTCTTCTTTTCTTTTTCCCCTTAACCAGAAACAAAACGCAGAAGAAAGGAGGGGAGGGAGGGAGGGGAAACCAACACAAACCCACCCGAGGCCACATATGCACACACTTAATATTCAGTGAAGAAGAGATAATCTGTTATATAAGCCCACAGACAGACAATCCCCTTTTGCTTAAAGATGAAGTATCCATCAATGTTTGTCTCAAGCAGATGTAATCACAAGCAGTCAAGACTGGAGGGCAGGACACTGCATGAATAATTCAAGCACTTCAGTCTACTTGATTGTGTGCAGATAAACACAAGTCAACCGCTAAACAGGTCAGCTGATAAACTTGTTTGTTCAGGACTAGCCACCCTCGACCAGCTGCGGGCAGGACCACGCGGCAATTAGTGCGGGATGCCCCGGGGGGCTGCTGCACCCCTCGGAGGGGGACAGCCCTGCCCGGGGCCCGGCTCTGCCAGCCCCTCTCACCCTATTTTCACCTGGGAACGTGCTGGGAGCAGCTCGGGCCGCTTTGTTTTCCCCCAGCAGCGCTGTCAGGTAAAAGAAGGCGACGGGTTCACCTGCAAACCTGCCCCCGGGAGCAGGGGGAGCAGGCTGAAACCATCCAGCCAAGGCAGCAAAAGCTCCCCGGGAGGAACGGGGACCCTGCCGGGCATCCCCGGGAATGCGGGGTGGGAATGGCCAGCCGGCAAAACCCCAGGTCCGGGAGGGCAGCGGCTCCACCTGCCCCAGCCCCACGGGAAACTGCTCCTGGGCGTGCTGAGCTTCCTCAGCCACCCGCTGCAACCACCCCCGGCTCTTTGCCTCCCCTCGCCACCGGGAAGACTCGCTGTGTGGTCACACTGTAAGGCAGAGCTGGTGGGCCAGGGCTCTGTCCACACGCTGACCCTGCCAGGGCCCCGGTGGGTTCCCAGCCCCACGCTCACCCCGTGGCACAAAGCACCTCCAGCCAGCTCCTGGCTGCGAGCCTGCCCTGCTGCAAACACACTTGCCCATCTCGGGAAGCAGCAGTTGCCTCCACAGCTTCCAGCCAGAGGAGAGGTTCAGCATCTTGCTGTGTTTATTTCAGCATCTCCCAGCCTCTGCACAGAGCGAAGCTGTTCCATCACCCAGCACCCAGGGGGCAGAGCCATCCCCTCTCCTGAAACCATCCTGTACCAAGGCTTGTGTTCCTCCAGCCCCTCCAGCATTCCCAACAGGCTGCAGGTTCCGTGTCCCTCTGGACACAGGCAAAACGGGGACAGGGTCCTCACAGGAGGCCACCAGAAGCCTGGGCAGAACTCCTGCATTCAGCAGCGTTCCTGGCCACACCAAAGGCAAAACCCATCCCTGAGGTTTCCCTGAGCCACACACCAGCCCTATGTACCCCTGCTTGCCCTGGGCAGGGGGCATCTGGGCTCCTGCACAGCCCCCCCAGGGCTCCCCACAAGCAGAATCCCCTTCCAAGGAGCCTTCTGTCCAGGCAGAAGCAACAAAGAGACTCAGGATTATCTGCACAGAAGAAGATATTTTTAAAAAACTGTAGACTAAGCAGTAATTATTTTTGTTACCCTGTGACTACATACGAGAAAGCTAAAGGGAAGTGTGTGCTAAGAAGCAGGGAGGCAGAATCACAGACACGCTGCTCTGAATCCCATCAGTCAGCAAAGACTCTCTCTCACCCAGGGCTGTGATGCTGCTATTAAGCAAAACCACTCTGGAGCTGAATGGGGCTGATTTGCGAATTGCAAAGTTGATGTCAACTTCTATCTGCCTTAAGTTCTTAATTAGAACTACTTCTAAAACCAGTAAGCAGCAGCAGCACAAATAATCGGGTCTAATCTCAATAATAACTTTATTCCTTTAAGTTTTACCATCATGTGCCCAGCCTTTAGGCTCTTTAGCTATAATCTTATCAAGGTAGCACACCACATTCTGCTATGGCCCTCGATATTTTTCCTTCAGGCAAGTTGGGATGTTAGAGGAAACAAACAAACAAACAAAACAATAAACAAACCCCATCTACCCCACATCGCTTCCCCTTCCAGATGCAAAGACAAATCCGTGACATTGAGCAACACACCCAGAAGATATGGGTATCCCTGAAGATAATTCCCTGCTAAGTCTCAAGCTACAGCAGGGCCAGTATCAGGGGTATGACCTTAGAAACAGCTGCCTTGCACCACCAACAAAACCAGAGGAAAACACAAGAGATAACAGTATTTTCCAAGTGCTGGGAATGCTCTATTCCAGGTACTGAGCCCCCAGCACGAAAGGCAAGGCTATTTTCACCTCTCCTCATAACCATTCTTCTCAAAAACCTGAGTTTATCCTGAATACAGGCAAAAAAACCACCCGCCAGGCTGCCATCAACTTGCATTCCTAATATAACTGCCAGACCACACCATCCCACCTGGAGTCACATCCCTGACTCCAGCACTTATTCCCCCATTTAGTGCAATCAGGGCCCATTTTATCTCAGGTTGAGAAAAGGGCAACAGGAGATCAATCAATCCTCGCTTCCCCCCCCTTTAAATTACTCACCTGTTTGTGCATTTCAATATTCAAACCATAGGACATTTCATAGTACTGGGGAACACAACCCAAAAAAAAAAAAAAGAGAGAGAGGCAACAAGAATTTGAATTAATTTAACATAAGGTATTTGCATAAGGTCATTACCAGAAAGCAGCCTGGTCAAAACTGTGCTTAAAGCATTCATAGCCAAGGAAATTATGCCTTATAATAAGCAGCTGTTTATAGGGTTTAACTGGCATGCATTTAACAGGAGGACACTCCTTTTTTACTCCTGTTTTCTCCTCCTAAGCTACTTAGAAAAACAAAGAGGCACAGAGCTGTGTGACAGGCGTCTGCACAGCCCTGGCAGAACAGGTACAGCCCGTAGCCTGGCCAAAAACCCAGTTTCTCACTGCGGGGGGGTGGGTGTGTGGGGATTTATTCCTCCCTTTTGGGTCCCGCAGTGGTTCTGGGACCCCCACTCCCCCCCCCACCCCGGG
>NW_009952440.1:0-1850 GCF_000747805.2 Chaetura pelagica
ATATAATAGGTCACGGATCGTGACAAGTGTCTTGACAATTAAACAGAGAATATTTTACACCATTTCTCATATTAAAATCTTTTAAATAATATTTTTAGAATTGAAGCTGGACTTCTAAAATAAAAGTATCTTACTGGTCTAAATTGCGTTAGTTACTTGTGAAATCAAGAACTTTCAAAGTCAAATTCTTAATCAGTTTTATAGGACCAAGTTGACCTATTTTTTTTTAATATAGTCTTGAATTCCATTTTAAATATGGTAATTTACAACTTACTATTCTAATGAAAAGAAGAAATGTTTATGCTGCTTTAGGAGAACCATTTCACAGTACATTAACAATGTTTATATTGGAATCAACTGGAGCACAGCATTTCTTAGACCACAGATACATGCAAATTGATGTGTGCATAGTTTAGGACATAAGAAATTCATGAATTCTTCAGCCTGTCAGGCTCTGAAAACAAATTGGCCAATGAATCCTGATTGTGTCTCCTTTCTTTTAGGCATCAGAAAGATGTCTTACCTGATAGGCAATTTCTTTTCCAGAGTATTGCTTCTGTGATTTGCAGAGGAATCATCATGACATTGCACACTTCCTGCACTATCAAAAAAAATGACACTAAATACTTTGGAAGAAAGGAGTTATGAATTCACTGACACTCCAGATTTTTTTAAACAAACAGTTAATGAGCCAAGTTAATGAGAAAAGGAAAAGCTTCACCTGGGTATTTACCCGTTAATGTAAATATGAAACTTGTAGGGTGATGTTCTATTTAAAGGGTAATATTACAAAAAGTGAGAGCAAAGTGTACTAAATAAAAAAAGTGTAGAATTAATTATTCTAATGATGGAAAAGTGGAAAATTTGGAGAGTGTTTCTCTCAGCATACAGTGTAATTTAACCTAAAATTATATTAATATTTAATTCAACTCTTAAGAAGAAAATAATTTTAAGCAGCTTCACAAAGCAGACCAATGGAAAACTATTTGTCTCAGGACAACGAACTTCCACATCTCAGGATATGCTCTGGTCCCAGGTTATAGGCTTGATTTAGGTGCATCTTTCTCAATTCATGTTGAGGTTGCATCACTCAATAATATTTAGATTTTTTTAATGTGGGAGACTGAGTAAAAAACAGTGACTGATTCTGATTCAACTAATGTTTAATATTATTCTATGCATAATGAGAGGCATTTAAACAGGAAAGATTGTTACAAAAATGTTGTAGAATAACCTGTGTCTTTGGCATTTTCTTAAAAAAAACCATAAAAGTCTGATTCAAATAATTGTTCTAAATTAGACAAAAGAGTAAACTTAATGAAAAGAATAAGCTGTTCTTCTTTTTATCTAAAATGTTCAGAATCTACCCTTGAAGATAATGCACTTTGCAACCACCCAAATAACATTGGGACTGAAATATAGTAGAAAAAATACAATTTATTTTGTAAAATCTAAGTATGCCAGCTGAAAAAAAGAGAGCAAAAAAGAACATCCGTACATTTCAACTGACAACAGAGAGACAATAATGTGAAATTATTGTGAAAACACAAAAGAATTCTCAGATGCAGAAGAATTTACAGAAGACAGATAAGATTTTTTTGCAAAACAATAGAGAAATTTCCTGTGAATTTCTTTGGTATTAGTAAGGCAAAATGTTTTCTAGAGTGATTAGACGTGGGAGACACCTTTTTAATGGAAACATGATGTTAACCCAAGAAGAAATTTATTTTAAAGGGCCGTTGATCCAGGAATTAGGGTCATTCTTGTAAGGTCATGATTTAACTCAGAATCAGCAATGAAATGAAGGACGACAATGCTCTTGATCCCCTGCTCCACCCACCCAGGTAGGG
>NW_009952440.1:1882-8833 GCF_000747805.2 Chaetura pelagica
GAAAGGAGAGAGAATACGGAGAGAGGCTTTCTGGATAGAAAACTAGATAGCTTTAATTAAATACTAATAAAAGAAAATATGTACAAATATATACAAGTACATAAAGGAATGTGCAACACCCTTTTCACTTTCTCTCACCCCAAGCAACTCCCTGGCATCTCCTGAGCTTTGAGCACTCCTGAAATGTCTTGGAGCTGCCAGAGAGAGTAGCAGAGCAGACAGGAGTTGAGGGGAGAGTGGTGAGGGTCAGAAATGCCCGAGCCTGGGGATCAACGGTGATGGACACATGGAGTCCTCCCTGGACACCAGCCATGGACAGAAAAGAAGGAAAGAAGAAGCAGGACAGGGCTTGACTTCCATGACCCCTGAGTTTGCACATGGCATGGAATGATCTCTTTGGTTGGCCAATTTTGCCATCTTTCTAGTCCACTTCTCCCTATAGAAGGGTTGTAGATATGACTCTTCTGTTCCTTTATCATCTGAAGTAGGAAAATCAACAAGCAGAGCAAAGTGTCCTTGGTCTCTCAGCAGTAATTATAAACATTCAAGCATTATCAGTTCACTTGCTGGAAAACTTTTTCAGCAAGTGTGCTGCTTAAAAGAGACTACTGAACAAAAACAAAACAAACAAAAACAAACAAAAAAATCAGTAAAAAGAAAATTGGCTTTATCCTGGCTCACACAGAAAAGAATAGAAAACAGACATAATTTAAGAATATTCAGTTACTTAAGGCCTTTATCTGGATAATTCCACTTCAGGTTGTGTTATGTCTTACTGCATTCAGTGAACAATTTCTGTTTATTTGGATTTTCCTTTGTAATATGTTTCCACTTCCATTTTCATTTGTATCTTTATGATTGAAGCATTTGCAAGGGAGTTTCATACATTCATGGAACACTCAATGAGAAACAAATGGAAAGGTTTCAAAGATGATAAAATGTTCACTGTGGAAACTCTTATTACTTAACTCTGTACCAAAGGAACCAGTGGTAATTATTCTATACATCTGTGAAGCTAAGTGCCCCCACTGAGATACTAAATTCCCACTTTTTTTTTTCTGATTATATTAACCAAATTGGAAGATATTCAGCCTCTCAAAGGACTGAAGTCATGATGGTGAGACCTGCTCCTGGTCATCCTAAATAGTTGACCTAGAAGAGAGTGATAAGCACTTTTTAAAGTTATTTTTTTAATCTTCCAGTTAATATAGTATGTTTGCCCAACTTATTTGCATTTGGTGGGATTCTGAGAAAAAAAAAACGGGCAAACTTGGCAAACTAGCCCATGAAGTATTTAATAAAATTAAAGTATCTTATCAAATTAAGAGAAGGGAAACATATATGACAGTCTTCATACAAGGAATTCAAACTAATGAAACAGCTACTGAAATTGCTACACAGATGTTAAAAATCCACCAAAAAAAAAATAATAAAAATGCTGCAATAAAGATGGAAGAAATAATTCTAAGAAAATACATGATATTGGATAAAGGTGGTCCCTCGGAAAGTCAGAGCAGAGATAAGAAAGCTAATTAAGATTTTTCTTCTAAATGACAAGAAGTATTTAGGTGTTATTAAGCAGAAATGAGCAAGACTGAGGGAAAAATGAATGCAGAAATTGTGCTGGTAGTTAAAAAGGAAAGTGGTTAGAATAACATAAAGAACTGGACAGAGAAAATGTACTGAGAATTTACAAAGCTAAAAATAAATCACAGAATCACAGAATTACAGAATCCTAGGGGTTGGAAGGGACCTTGAAAGGTCACCCAGTCCTCCTGTCCACGAGGACCCCCAGGTCCCTTTCTCCTACCCTGCTCTCCAGCAGCTCAGCCCTCGACCTGGACTGGTCCATGGGCTTGTTCTTCCCCAGATGCAAGACTCTGCACTTGCCCTTGTTGAATTTCACAAAGTTTCTCCCTACCCAACTCTCCAGCCTGTCCAGGTCTCCCTGAATGGCAGCACAGCCTTCTGGTGTGTCAGCCACTCCTCCCAGTTTGGTGTCATCAGCAAACTTGCTGAGGTCACACTCTGTTCCCTCATCCAGGTCCTTGATTAATAAATAGTTCCAGTCCCAGTACCAGCCCCTGAGGGATTCCACTAGTCACAGGCTTCCAACTAGATTCTGTTCCATTGACCACAAGTCTCTGACTTGTTCCTGTCAACTAGTTCACAATCCATCTCACTACCTGACCATCAAGACCACACTTCCTTGGCTTTACTGAAATCAAGATAAACCACATCATCTACCTATCCTACCATCATCTATCCACCCAGTTACTTCCTCATAGAAGGCTGTAAGGTTGATCAAGCATGACTTTCCCATGATAAAACTATGTTGATTACATATCTACTACTAAATATGTGATCTTTGGACAAGGAAAATATACTGTCATAAAAACCTTGAGGAGCACAGTCCAAAAAGTTTTCTTACATATTGGCAAAACCAGAAGAAAAAATGAAATAAATAATATTATTTTGATTTCACAGTTTCAAGGGAGATGTGTGATTTTCAGATAGGTTCTTACCTATCACAGAGCTAATCCCTCTAAGGTATTGTTAAATGAGAAAAGATTGACAGTCCTTCTATGCTGACATTTAAAAAAAAATTAAAAAATCAAGGAAGATGAGGAAATAAATAAAGTAAAGCCCATCTAAAATAACTTGCACTTTCCCTTAAGCACCTCTAAACATAAATTTCTAAATCTCAAATAGTATTCCTAACTCCTCTTTCCCAGTCTTCTCCCATAGGATCTTAGTCCAACATCCTTTAGGAAAGTCTGTGTTCCTGGCTCTCTGAGTGCATTGCAATTGCATGATGAGTAAGAAACAAATTAAATTCATGAACTGAATAGAAAATATAAGCAGGGGAGGAAAGAAAAAAAAAAATTAAAAAAAACCAAGTTTATTAATATATAAATTATCCATCTGATTGACATTCATGCTGAGATTCTTCTACATTCTTCTACCCTGATTGCACTTATGTTAAAACCCTTTCACACTTCCAAAGAGGCCACAATGTAAACCTTTTATGCTTATGATATCTGAGAGACCAAGATTTGGGCCTGACAATGATGCAAATTAGAGCAGCACTTGTTAAAACAGCAAGATTTTATGAAACAAGGAGTTCAGATTAACAACTTGCCTAAAGCAATGAATTTAGCTTTGTGGAATTTGAAGCACAGAAGCATACTGCCAACACAAATTTTGCTCCTGAGTCTTTCAGTGACTTACATTGTTTTCATATTTTTGAGTACCAGGCAGCTGTAACGAAAAATTAGCAGACCAGGTTAATTTCTTACAAAATCCTATACCTCATAACTTCTGGATTCAGAATTCATCCTTTATGTTATCACCGTAACAAGAGTAATATGATTAACTATAAATGTAATTTCAGGGCACCAGAAAAATCTGAAAGATAATGTGAACATGATGACTGTGAAGCTGTGAGCTCAGACACCTGCCTTGTGGTGCTGGAAACTGGATGGTGTCACCAAAGCAGCTTACAGTATTCATTCAGCTAGCTATTCTGATGACAAAATGCCATTAAGAGTTGTAAATACATCTATTTTTTTCCTGGATTACAGAGGATCTGAAACCCCTATATCTAGACATGCAAGGTTATATATATGAATAGCACTACATATATATTTATACCTTATGAATAATGAATATTAAATACTAAGGGGAAGTTGTATCTGTATGTGTGCTTACATGCATGCATACATGAATATAAATACATAAATATCCATATGTATGCATAAATTAATTATTTGCTGATAAGACACTGAAAAATCTGTGTGTATTTACATAAGAAGCATATGCAGTATATATTATCTTACTGTTTTTTTCAGATTGAAGTTGTTAGGTGTCAGACACTAAGGCTCAGCTTCTCAAGGTTGTTCAGGTATGTATCTTGTATTGATGTTTTTGGCACCTGGGACTCTGTCTTTTTTGAAAATCTAAATCATGGTTTCTTAACTATCATCACAGTGAATTATATGCAGACTATAATCACAAACTTTAATTTTCTGAACAAAACTGGATCAAATTAATGTCACTTTGAAGAAACTGAAACATCTCAATTATGTAAAAATTGTCAGCTGAAAATGACATGTGAATTGCAATTCATAATTACTGCAAGTCAATATTATTCATATCCAGTGCCTAAACAAAAAGTGTCTTCAACCTTCAGTTATCACCAGAATAAAATTAGATGTTCTGATTATTTTCTTTTGTTATGCTATTTTAGAAGTCTCTAAATGCAGTGTACCAAGTTATCTGATTATAATTCTTAACCCTGTATTTTGGCTGTTTCTCACAATCAAGTTAATGAAGTAAAAATACAGATTACAAAAGACTGAAACTACTTACTGAGAAAGACTTTAAGTAAGGATTTTTTTCTAAGTCTTGTTTGCACAGTTGCAAGTGGAATTCCGGTATTTAAGCACAGCTATGAATTACTATTTTAGGGTAGTGCAGCAAACTCTTACATTAAGCAGTTGTATTACTCCCAAGGTGTATGTTTATTACAAACTGTCTAAACAAGTTCAAGGTTTAAGTTTTAAAATCTAGGTAACATTTTGCTGTAAGGGTGCCTGTTGCTTAGACCAAAGGCATGGTCTTTGTTTAGATCTTTACTTTCTCTTAATTGTTTGAACTCTGATTCCTGAACCATATCTTCATTTTCCCATCAGGCACTGTCTTAACAAATAAATATTTAAAAACTGGTAAATTTTTCATTGTTAACACTTTTATTTATTTATTTATTTTCCCCAGTATTGAATCACTGCACAAAACTT
This sequence comes from Chaetura pelagica, assembly GCF_000747805.2. NCBI lineage: Eukaryota > Metazoa > Chordata > Aves > Apodiformes > Apodidae > Chaetura > Chaetura pelagica. The sequence goes on from NW_009952440.1 coordinate 6,682, forward strand.
GGTTTTCAATGTTCTAAGGTTACACTGAAGTGGACCCAAATCAAGTAACAATCTGAGTGTCCAAAGAGTTTTCCTCTCTACAGTCTGTGTATGTGGGCAAAACATACTATGAGCACAGTGGTCAAAGTTAGTCACCACACAGAGTACATTCATGAAATGGTGAAGATCTCTGTAATATTGAGCCCTTTTCCTGACAATCAAGCTATCAAGACCTGGAAATTCATCCACTGGACCACTGTTGAAGCATAACTCTCTTCAAATCACTTTATTTACCACATCACCAGCAGATAATCACACATGGGCCTTGGAAATGTCCTTAACTATGTTTGCTTCTATCTACATGTTTCACACACATTTTCTGTATTTGCTTTTCAGTTGTTATCCTGAAATCATAGTGTAAGAAGATTAATTCCAAAACTTGAATATTTCTCTGTAAATCTGCTCTAAAATGGATGACTAAACATCCTTGATTGCTTGTTGCAATGCAGCTTATGAAGCATGTTAACATTTAGAGTTTCACAGTTCTGACACAATGTATACATAATGTACCGTAAATCACCTGTGCAAAACCCTTGAGACAGAAAAATCGCAAGCAGGCATGGGGAGAAGTGTACTTTCCTGACTCCCTCAAGTCTCTCCAGAGGGGTATTTCATTATGTCAATTCAGGCAACGTTAAGGCTAAGAGCTGAACCATGCAGTTGCTACCTTCAATTATTCACAAATCCACTGCAGAACACATAGAAATGGCTGACAGCCTTGTAGGGACACCACAGTGACAGTTCTGATCTCTGGGCTCAACTTATCTGGTGAAGCCATTCAGGTTCCTTAAAACAGGTAAATTATTTAGCGTGCTGTTTCTACATCTCCTGTTTGTTGTAACTGTGCTGCCTCCTTCCACTGCTTTTGAGAAGGCTGCCTTTAACAACGTCTCTTTCAGTTATGCAAACTTTTCCACAATCCCTAATGAGGAAATAACAAGGAATAAATATGTTCAAAAAGTTTTAGAAACACATCGCATTGGTGTTTTTGAATCTAGTGAATTTTGACAAATAGTTAGCCTATTATTAATAAGACAACAACAATACCTTATTAACAAGAAGACTAGGCAAACTTAGAATATGGAAACATTATTTTATGCTGCTTTTATTCCTGTAAACCATGGCAATTTAAAAGGTGCTCTGAAAAGAGGTCACCCTTAGCTTCTGTAGCAATGTACATGGTTTCTAATTGGCAAAATACCTTTGTAAGCTGCCATGAGAAGTACCATTTATATATCACCTTAAACTTTCACTTAAAGTCACAAGGAGGTACTACAAGAATCAGGTGATTCAACTTAGTGTGTACTATAGACATCCTTGGTTGTAAATCTTAATTAAACTTACAGGTTTAAATTTTTTCTTTCCATTTACTTGCCTTCCTATTAGTTGTTAGGATTTGGAAGTTCATCCCCTCCTCTGCTCCCCTGTGGGGAAAGGAAGCCATGACCCCTCTCCCAGCGCAGCCAGACTGCCAAGACCCTCCATCTCTCTGCTGCAGAGATTCAGTGCTGTCAAGCAGCTGTCATTACTCAGACCCAGACCCTTCACCCAAGCAGTAATCCCCCACCCCAGTGAGGAAATTAAGAGGAGATGGGGAGGGGTGTGTGAGAGAAAGGAAATGGGGGGAGGTGTTTAAAGCCGGTTCAATTTGGTGGTTTTTGCCTCTCCATCCTCCTCAGGAAGAAGGATTCCTTACAGTCCTTCTCTGCTTCCCCACTGTCACCGTTTGACTCAGGTCCGAAACAATGCTCTTGATCCCCTCCCCCCCCCACCCAGGTAGGGAAGGAGAGAGAGAAAAAGAGAGAGACTTGGCTGGATTGAAAACTAAACTACACAGCTTTAATTAAAACACTAATGAATGATACAAGAAAATATATACAATTATATACAAATATGTTCAGATACGGGCAAAACCCTCTCGCCTCCCCCCACCCCAGCAACTCCCACAGCACTTCCCTGAACCGGGAAGAGTCCCGAGGAATCCCGGAGCTGCTGCTGGAGAAAAGCAGAGAGTTATGGGGGTCAGGAGAGCTCGAGCCTAAGGGTCGACGGTGACGGATGAACAGAGTCCTCCCTGGACGCCGGCCATGGACGGAAGAGAAGGGAAGAAGAA
>NW_009952440.1:9105-47043 GCF_000747805.2 Chaetura pelagica
ACCTCCCCTGGCTCCGGGGGCTTCCAAAGCTGCACAATCAGAGTCCACTGGCAGCAAATCCTCTCGCCACAAAACCCAAGTCCACTGGCCAAGCTCACCCCTCCTGGCAGCTTCAGGGAATGTTCCACAACATTCTACCATGAGTGTAGGAGCACAGCTGCCATCTCACCATGGGTTGCAGGGAAACTTCTGCGAGGACACCTTCTTTCCCTTCTTCCTCACCAACCACCAGCACTGCTCTCCTCCACCAGCACAGCTGTTCTTTTTCCGTTAAGTGCTCCTCTGCTCAGGTGTTATATCAGCTCTTTCATATGTTAATTGCAGAGGCACATACATTTTCCTTCTAATGACTCCTTGGAGCCATGATTTTGGAAGCAGGGGAAGCTTCTCAGCTTCTTACTGGAGCCACCCCTGTGGCCCTTCCCCGGTTACCAAAAAAGCCCATCAAACCAAATCAGCACATTATTGTACAATAGAACTGTTTTGTCTTCTTCGTGGTAGTTTGACAATACCTGAAGATCTTGCACATGCATGGTGTGTCACAGGCTACACACTGCTGGAAAAAAGGCTCTCTACTCAGAGAATTTATTTAAACTGATTTCTCTTGTCTGTAGCATGGTTACGGCAGTTATGGGAATGGTGATAAATAAATCCAGAGCTCCTTCAGCATTTAATATAGTTATCCACGTGAACTTCTTACTAACTGAAAACCTCACAGATATTTTATTTTATAAATGGCAGTAAAAGCAAATGTCAGAGCACCAGAAACCCAAGATTTTTTTCAGGCACGTTACTCCTTATCTTTAGCTTACACTTTCCTATTGGAAAAAAGGTTTCAGATTCTTGTTTGTTTTGCTTGTTGCCTACAAGTGTAGCAACCTTTACACTGATCTTAATGTCTTGCTCTTCTAGGCCTTCTGCAAGAGTTGATGCATCATAACTGATTGTTCAGACACCTTTTATTTTAATGTGTGGCATATTATATAAAGCTGTTTGCTTTTCCTTTCAGATGAGTAAGAATATTTATTGGTCCTTACATTGTTCTGCACAGTACCTGCATCAACAGTACATAATTTTTTTAAATTTTAACTTTATAGTTATATACTCTGCATGCAATTTTTTTTGTTGTTGTTTTTGATGTATGCTCTTGGTCAAACAATGAACTTTCTACCAAAATTCTATTCATATTAATGATCTTTCATGATCCATTATTACTGTAGTTATGCAATTACCTTTATTTTTTTTATTTCTCTATTTTTTCTACAAAGAATTTACAAGTACATTTGCAGACCAGTTTTTCCCCCATCTGAACAGATAGCCCTTATACCTAAAATAAATGTCAGAATATATGGAAAGATCTAAGGCAGGTGATATAATTAAAACAGCAAAGGACTATTAATTCGAGGTAGTTTGGTATGTCAGATCAAAAGAGCTAAATATGCAGGGGAGGGTCCTCATGGATTAGAGACAGATAAATGGCACAGGCATATAGTGAAGACATCTTATGAGATCAAAATTTCTATTAACCTTTTTTTTTTCTGAGAATCACTGCATTATGAGGATATTGCAGGGAAACAGAATGTGAGATAATTGTTTTATTTAAAACATGTATGTAAGTCCATATTCAGAGTGAAGGACTCAAGTTTAATTTTGGCTGAATTACAGTTTTGTTTAGCAGGGTTTATCACTGAAAGAAGATCAAGACAGAAAAATACAGAAATTGATTTTGCATTGTATTTCTACTTGAGATATTATTTTTTACAATATATATGGGTTGCCCTTTAAAAGGTTATAAAAAAACTCATGTTCTGTTAATAGAAAATAAGCTAAGAGACTAGAAGTATCCTCAGGCCTTTGCAAGTGCTATTCTTTAATGCAGAGTAGAAAAATAAAGCTTTTTATATTATGTTCATAAAATACCAATAGAAAACTTTCTGGAATACTTTTCCCTTTCATCTCCTCTCCTCTGTGCTCCTCTGTGGTCTGCTTCATATAATTTTCTTCCCTTATATTACACACGTGTTAAATCCCAGACTCATGCACAATGGGCATTGGCACAATTTGTGAGCTCTTCTATTTTTTCACATGTTGTGCAAATGTGTAGCATAGTAGACTGCTATCTGACTACTTAAATTCTGCCTACGATACTGGTATATGCACAGGGATCCATATCTACTTCTGGTAACCTCAATATATTTATTCAGAAAGGGTATCATAGCTATATCTTGTTTTTTCTGCTTCTCTTTATTCGGTTTTCCTGTCTGTTTAAAGCACAGGTATCCCTTGATCTGATGATTTTTGTAATTTCCATTTCCATTCCTGAGGAATTTTCTTATTTCTGATTAATTTGTGCTAATTCACTTTTCTCTACCATTCCACCTTCCTCTACATATTTCCTCCTTTTCATTACATTTTTCTGTTGTTCTTGAAATTCCATTTACATTTTTAGCAAAAAAACATCCACTTCCTTTCACCTGTATTCTTGCAAATCCTTTTTTCAGTATACAGAATTGCTATCTCTGGTCAATAAAACCACTGCCTCCCAGCTATAAGATTTAGAAAAGCTGTTTGAGAGACAGAACCATCCTCTGGGTCAGTTGCAGCAGTATATTTCTATTTAAGCTGCCTGGGTTTTGAAGCTTGTTTGGTTTTTATTTTATTTTTTTTTTTCTTTCTGGTGTTTTTTGGGGTTTTGTTTGTTTGTTTCATTGGTTTGTTTTGAAAATGTCTTGAGGCTGCTAAGCCACATTCTCAAATGGGGTAAAATTTCATATTTTCATTTAGCTCTGTTGATTTATGCAGTATCTGCTCTAATCTCTGCCTTTAACAGATTAAATGTTCTTGCATTACAGACCAATGTTTTACTCTAGCTGTGGATTTTATAGATGTCTAAAATTAGCTTGAAGATTGCTCATGGCCAATGTCTAATTCTAAGTAATTGTACTATATACTATAATTTATCAAGGATCTGATACAGTTAATGCCTAAAACAGGCAAATCATTGTAAGCCATTGAGGACTGCATTTATCAAAGCTACTTAAATAATATTAGCTATTCTGGTAGAATGGTGGAATAAGTGAGAGATAATTAATTTTAGTTACTGAATTATATAGCTTTATTGGATCAATATTCCAATGTTGAATACTTAGCATTTGACAGTTGAACTGATTGAAAATGTGTGTCTTTGCTGAAATAAGTTTCCTTATAAATTTTCCCCAAGAGATCTAAAATGTGCTTTAGAAACTCAACATGAGCTGGCAATGTGCTCTGGCAGCTCAGAAAGCCAACAGTGTCTGGGGCTGCATCAAAAATACAATGGCCAGCAGGTCAAGTGAAGTGATTCTTCCCCTCATGTCATGTGACCACCCTGCAGTGTTGTGTCTGATTCTGGAGTCTCCAACACAGAAAAGACACAGAGATCTTGAACAGATCACAGAGGCCATGAAGATGGTGGGAGGACTGGAGAAGCTCTGCTATGGAGGCAGACTGAGAGAGTTGGGATTGTCCAGCCTGGAGAAGGCTCCAGAGAGACCTTAGAGCACCTTCCAGTATCTGAAGGAGCTACAGAAAAGCTGGGGAGAGACTTTTTACAAGGGCACGGAGTGATAGGTTGGGGCCAAATTGCTATAACCTGGAACAGGGGAAATTTAGGTTAGACTTTAGGAATAAATTATTGACTGTGAGGGTGGTGAGACACTGGAACAGGCTGCCCAGAGAATCTGTGGATCCCCCCTCCCTGAAAGTGTTCAAGATCAGGTTAGATATGACTTGGAGTAACGTGGTCTAGTGGGAGGTGTCCCTGCCCATGGCAGGAAGTTGGAACTAGATGATCTGATGATCTTTTAGGTTCCTTCCAACCCAAACCAGTCTGTGGTTCCAGGATTCTATGATACTTCATGCTCAGTCTGAAACTATGGCATTTGCTCCCAAATAATACCTAATTTGTGATGCTATTCAACAAGTTCTGATGCAAAAAGAACAGAGAGGAATAGTGAAGGTGAAGAACCATGTTTGTAACATGTTTGCACCATTGCATAGTAATGGAATACACATAATTTTGCCTGAGGTGAAGTTTTCTGAATACCATTTTAATAAAAGCAGCCGGTATCATTTTCTCTGTGCAGTTACTGAAGAGCATTTTTGCCTATTTTATTTATTAAACAAAATCCTAGACTTATGGTCATAGTGTGGATATATTTATATTTTTTCTTAAATTTAAATCTATACTAAATCTATACCAAAAAATGCAGAAAGCACAGGCCCTATAATAAAGTAGAAAAGAAGAAATTATAATTGAAAGGCAGTATTGTTTTCTTTAATCTAATGGATGTCTTCCTTCTGGGTTAAAGTATTTTTACTTGACATTTTAACCAGTAGAACATGACATTTGTTAAAGGCACTAAAATTTTGGTTGTTTTTGATTTATGGATCCTTTTTGGATACATCACCTTGACAAGAAAAGAAAATGCTGTTTATATCAGGTGAATTTTCTTACCAGTCTTCTGTTAGATCAGTAACAGAGATTTCTGCTGTGTCTGGAAACAGTGCTCTGTAAACTGAAAGTTGCTACATTTAGTCATTTTAGAGAAGCAATATTTTTGTATTATTTCATAGAAAGGAAGTCTCTAAAGCTGTTCCCCTGATGACAGTATTGTGTTGGCATCAACACTGAACCATACTGCAGAGTATACAGTGTTAGAGGCATCTGACTTCCCTGTTACCAGCAAGGAGACATCTGGTTCGTAACTTTCAGCATAGCACGTCTCTACATGTAGCATCAGCATCCTAAATCAAGCATGACAAAAGCTCACACTTGGAGATCAAAAGCCCGTTTGTAGTAACGTTAATTTCTAATTGTGTATTAGCACCTAAATGAATACTGTTTACAAGAGGATACATACATTAAAATCAACACCCGTCTACCAATTTGGAGCTATTAAGATATTATTCACAGGTGTGTTTCCTACTGCACTCATCAAGGTAATGTGCAGTGCAGCCTGGATATAAAGGAAGCAGTTTCTTCCTTAGCAACTTACACCGTGCAAGATGAAGATTAAAGCAAGTAACTGTTCTCCATCATGGTGTTTGAAATGGCTTCCTGCTCAACAGCCATAAGACAACTTAGTGTGCATTGATGGTCTGAACAACCTCAGCTCAATAGCCTGATACAGTGCCTGTGAAAATGCTCTTGAAGCGTTTCCACAGAGATTCTAAGATAAAGTCACTCTGAAAATATGTTTTTTTAATGCATTACCCAGTGGGTTCAACTTTAATTCCCTAAATAGCTATCTCACATATAGAGACATCAATCCAAAATGAGATGCTGGATTTTTTTCTGATCACTTTATAAGTGCTGATGACCCAGTACAGAGCCACACTGTTTAAGATGACCAGCTGAGATAGAAGGAAAGGAAGACAAAAGCACATGTGGACCTTTCGGTGTGAGGCACCATGTGTTTGCAAGAACACCTTTCTGCTGCTAATAACCATGCAGTAAAATCCAGCATAAGGAAAATCCAACATGAATCTCCATACAATACACCTCATGAGCATAAAAGACAAAGTCTATCAAGTTAACTGCTCACTATAAATTATTGATGTGGTTATATTTATTGCATGCACTTAAACAGCACATAGTGTATCCTATGAAGGACTGCTACAGGTTTGCTCTGATGGCTGGTTAATTTACAGCTCACTTTGCAGTTTACGCTGTGCTCAAAAAAAATGTTTGCCAAAGCAAACATTGCAAAGAGCAAACAAGAGTTTCAGAAATAGACACTGAGAAAACAAAAAACATTTATTTTCTGTTACTCTGCAGTCTAATTTTTTTCCAGGTATGAAGATTGTTTTAAAGTGGCAATTGTTATCACGAGAACAGGCAACAAGATGGAGAACAAAAAACAAGCAAACAAACAAAAAAAGTTTGTCTTCATTGCAGTTTGTCACTTCAAGATCCAGAATATGTAAAAGGTTTATAGATTTTCAGAAGGATTTAAATATTACGTATTACACATCACTCCCACCCTGCAAACAGGCTGAGCACAATCCAACCTGTTAACTTCTCCCAAGTCAGTTAGTATCCCTCTGACTTTTCCCGAAATGTATAGATTTGGGAAAATATAGTCTTTCTATTTTTATGGTCTGTATTGTTTACATTTGCACACTTATTAGTGAGAATGCATTGTTTGTAAAGCTGTGAAGGGAGATCGTTGGGTAGTTCAGTAAGCACTAATTATTGAGAAGAAAAAGCATAAAATCCAGGAACTTTCCTGGATTTTCACCCAAAGTGGTGAAATTTCAGGGTAAGAGGATTTTTTTTTTGTTACATAACTTGATGCAAAGATTTTTTTTCTATGTATTTTCTATGCATCTGTCATACTGAAATCACAAAAAATATGTTTTGGATGTACGAATTAACACTTCTGCTGTGAGATCAATAAGCTGCCCCTCAGAACAGAACATTTACATTCTTTTTAAGATACATTCAGCATTTACAAAGGATGAGAAAGTAGCCATTAAAAAAAATACATAGCTCTGTATCATTGCCTTAGTGCTTTTACACAGTAGACAAAGTAAATTGAACTTTCATTCAGCAGTCCTACTAGGAAAATGACTCCTCATATTTTACTATAGTTACCAGTGGAAGTATTGGCTAACCTATTCCTTATTAAAATGTTCATTTTCCTTGTACTGCACTGCCCCTGGCCTTGGCATATTTCTTGTGAGCTGCTGCTGGAAAATTCTCTGTGCTTGGCAGAAGTAAAAAATTTATGATATGCCTCTGAGCAGCACTGAGGCAAACAGCAAAAGCTGTTATCCTGAGTGCACTTTTGCAAGGCTATCTGTTAAAATGTGCATCTGATTTGAAATTCCTGTTTGTGTTTCAATATTGTTTTGATGTTGCCTTGAAAAAAAAAAAAAAAAAAAAGAAAGCAAACAGCAGCCTCAAAAGTCCTTTTCCCAGTATGGTATTCAGGAGTTGAATAATCCCATAAAGCACAGATCAAAATGTTTCTTATCTCAAGATATAAAAAAACAAATCAAACCAAACAAACAAACAAAAAACTATGATCAATTACCCTTGGCCTTGTTAAGCCAGGCTGTGATGTCTACCATAAAACTGGACTTCCATTATTATGCTGACTTTCGGTAATATCAAGACGTATATCGCAGAAGCTGTGACAAGCCTTGGTCCTGGGAAAAATGTATGGAACTAAAGTTGCTGTCATGGGCACACAGTGAAGGTAAATTCCCATGAGATGCCTGCTAAATAAGTCTGTGTACAAGTCTGCAAGTGTGACCTTTTTGTGAACAGCATTTCTGCAAATGCATCCTTCAAAACAGAAGGTTTGTATTTTGAAAATAATTCAGTGTTTCTTTCTTACTCGCTTTATCATGCTAGCCATTTATGGGGGGTAGTGAGAAGTGGGATCTTAAAGGTTAAGTTTGATGTAACTTTATAAAAAATGAAGTGATCCCCACGACACAGAGAAAAAACACTGAAGATTCCAACTCCACATTGTCATTTATATGGCTAAAAAAGTTTTACTTTTTCTGTTCATAGGAAAATTCTCTGTGATGCCATCTTAAGTGTTTTCCACCCAAACAATTCTGAGATGTTATCAAGCTACCATGGCTTTAACAAATTACTGCAAGGTAGATAAAATATGTTTACTGTTCGTGTGTCTGGTAGTTCTGACATAGGTGGCTGTAAATGAAGTTTAACCCACAAGTCACTACTGTCTCATGACTGGATCAGCTGGATGTCCTAGTCTTTATGTATTTTTAAGGAACTATGGGTTACCTGGTTAACGTGTACAACCTTTTCTTAAGAAGGATATTTTCAATTCTTCAAATAGTGGTGGGGTGGAAAAAAAAAAGAAAAAAAAGTAAAAAAAAAGAAAAAAAAGTAAAAAAAAAAAAAAAGTAAAAAAAAAGTATCACCAACACAGATTATTTCAAATATATGACCCAAGTTCCCTGAACTGAGCATCCTATTTAATTTAGCTGGGTTTGACTCAGACTATTAAATTTTGAGATTTTTCCACTAAGAATCAAATCCAAAGTTTTATGGAGATTTGAAATGCTAAATAGTTTGTTCTGGCACTTATTGCAGCTCACTGGCTGCCTAAATTACTTCCAAATGCTTTGGTATATCTCTGAAAATGGGCTGGCTGATTTATCAGTAAACACACGTTTGTTGACAGCTGTTGTCCAGTCCTTTATGCAATACTATTTTTATAATGGCTTTCCACCTTCTAGATGATTATATGTCACAGTACCCTGGCTTTTGGTAACATACATCCTAATATAAACTATGTTCTGGGCAAAAATATATAATTTTCCAGTGAGTAATCCTCACCTGCAAAACTAGCTTCACTGACCATGCCTGTCTTGGTCACCAGGATATTAAAGTAACCTCAATAAATATGGGCAATGTGTATTTTTTCCAAATAAATGGAATCTTAAAGGCACACAGGCAAGTTCTTAAAAGCGCATACTGAGAAAAATGCAGGTTTTCTTTTGAAATCCGTGCATATTGATTTGTGAATCACCAAGGGTTTTTATTTTTTTCTTTTCTTTTATTTTTTAAATTCTTTTTCAACATATTTTATTACCTTTTTTTCTATCTCACTTTTGCAGTAATTTTCTTAGGTAGCAGTTAGAGTTTGATTTCTAATGGGATCTTCTGCCATGATTTATAGCTTGTGGTCTTCTTAAGCCAGAACATCTTACACTGACTTGTGTTTAGACTTATGCGGGGAAGAAAAGAACAGTTTCCCACAACTTGCTGAGCATTATATAATTGCTCAGATAGATGTATTGGACTTGTGAAGGACCATGTTTATTTTCAGAGTAAGTGAGGACTAGCGGAACCCACTCCTATAATAATTTCTGTAAGTTTTTGTAAATACTATCTAAAATCTAGGTGTAGAAACCAGAACCCCATTTAGACATTTGCTTTATAAATACTTGATACCTGAGTTAATTCCCATTTTTCCAGATATTAAATATTGTGAGAACAGGTGCTCACATTGAAAAAAAGTGGCCCACAGTATTTTCCTACCTATTTCAGCTTATGTCATCTTGTCTCATCACAATCCATCAAACATCTCTATTTTGTATATGGTTGTTTCTTCCCCTGTTTCACACCAGGATCCTGGAACTTTGGATTTCTTTTGTACCTGTATTTAACTGTTGTCACCAGTGAAACAATGCCACACTTACCCATGTTTTAACTGGAGCAGACATTAAGACCAATGTGTTTATTTATACAGTTTACTGTTTTGCTTTTATCTTTCAACCACTGCCATCTAATGTTATCATAATATACGGAGCTGAGGAGCTCTCTAACTATGAGATAAAAATGTAATAGAAATTAAGGTTTTAGCTTCACAATCTCCCAATAAAGATGCATTGAATTATACTGAGGAAATAGTAGTATGTATAAACCCCCTAATTTTATAATGGGCAAGATGGTGTTTACATATAAACAGAATCCCACAATGGTAACATTGATGATCCCTTATGTGAAAAAAAAAAAAAAAAAAAAAAGATTCATTCAGATGAGCTGAAACTATATTACAAGACCAGTTTTTCTTTTTTGTGTTTTTGGAAAGAAAACATTATTTTAAAATCTAGCAGTGGTGCAGAATTTTATATAATTTTTATTTCAATCAAGTTTTAGCATGTATTGCTTAATTTTCTAGCTGCTTGTGTTTTTTGTTTTTTTGTTTGTTTGTTTGTTTGGGTTTTTTTTGTTTTTTTTTTCCCCCACAGGTTGATTTGAGGCAGTTCTTACAATTTATTTGTGTTTTTTTTTTTCATAATGTGATTTTGTACAATACTATGTGTTGGAAAACATATTTGTAAATTAAAAACCAGCTCTCCACATATGGGTTCAGAAATGGCTTCCTCTAGTGAATACTGCAGTATCAAATACTGAAACAGATACTCATTTATAGAATCAATGTTTTGTATTTGTTTTTGAGGCAAGAGAATTTGTCACAGCAAGAACTTTGGTTGTCTAAACACATTATACACACAGTTTTCTGAATTTCCTCTAGAGGAGCACAACATTCTGCCACAGGGAGAAAAAGGATAATCAGTTATATCTATGATAAAATGAATCTGTGTGTTTAATCCAGATAACTTTGGATGTATGCAAGTAAAATATTGAATATTTGACATAGAAATACTCTATTGGTAGGCTGAAGATGTCACTAATCTCTATGTAAGACCAAAAAATCTTTCACATATAGTGCAATTCATTCTCCAAAAACAAATTATGGAAATATCTTTCTTTAAGTAGACAGCCTGCTGCATAAAAAAAAAAAAAACAAACGTTGTTAGAATCAATGCAGATTTCAGTCTGCCCAGTTGTCACCGTTTGACTTAGGTCCGACAACAATGCTCTTGATCCCCCCCCCCCCATCCCAGGTAGGGGAGGAGAGAGAGAAAAAGAGAGAGACTTGGCTGGATTGAAAACTAAACTACACAGCTTTAATTAAACACTAATGAATCATACAAAAATATATATACAATTATATACAGATATATTCAGGAATGGGCAAAAACCTCTCGCCTCCCCCCACCCCAGCAACTCCCACAGCACTTCCCTGAACTGGGAAGAGTCCCGAGGAATCCCGGAGCTGCTGCTGGAGAAAAGCAGAGAGTTATGGGGGTCATGAGATATCAAGCCTGAGGATAGATGGTGATGGATGAACAGAGTCCTCCCTGGACACCGGCCATGGACGGAAGAGAAGGGCAGAAGAAGAAAGAAGGAAGGAAGTTGTCTTCTGTGATCTCTGACCTTCCTTTGAGCTTACGTAGATATATGGAATGGAATATCTTTGGCCAATTTTGCTGTCTGTCTAACTCAGCCTCCTACAGGGGGGTCACAGATCTCCCTGTAGTGTCTGAGCTGGCAGAGTGCAGGTGTGGCCTTGAAGCCTCAGTAGTTAGAAAAACATTCCACTGTCTTATCAGCCTAGCAGAACACACTGTTGCTAGCTACAAGAAAGCTCACTGAAGGAAAAAAAATCAGTAAAAAGAAAAATTGGCTTCATCCTGGCTCAAACCAGGACACCAATAATTTGGGGTAGCACCAGCTCTTTTAATGGTCATATCATTTTAAGTCTGCAAAAATAAGGCAATAATGTGTCTTTACAAAATCAATAGCTTCTCCAATTACAGCTAACATGGTTCTCAAGATAGGCTACAAATGTCAAGCAATTACACTCCAAGGCTCAATTTCTTTCTCTTTTGCCAGGTCTTCTTGAGGCTGAATAGCTGGAAAGAGCAACTAAGTTCTTACTTTCTCAACTATTTATTTTTTCTGGTATAGTAATTATTACCTGTAGAAAGTGAGTTTTGCTTGGAAATTTTGCCTTTGGCATGAATAGCTAAAAAAGAAGCAGAAGCCCCTCCTTTTTTGACATGTTCATTTAATGGGACCAAATTGTCAGTTTAGTCTCCCTGATTCCCTTGAAAAACCATGTATATCATTCATGTTAGGTTCTGTAACCGTGCTCTGTAGGAATCTGAGTGATAATCCCTCACTGGTAATACCCATGGAATATCTCTCAAATGCATTTGTGTTTTTGTCCCACCTGTGATGATACTTCCTTCCTGGTTCTTGTTTATGTTACAGACAGTTCCTCCAGGACTCGTTCGTTCTTGACGTGGGCAGAAACACCTGGTCTTACATTGCTGAGTCACCAAGTATTTAATCACAAAAGAAGTTGGTCAGTCTATGACATACAGTAAGGGAAAAATAAAACCTTTATTGGCAGAAATCATTCATGCATTTTCCAAGCTCCAACAGAGCTAAGTAGCCCATCTCATCCATTGATCCCAAGGGTCACTGAGGTAGGGAAGATACAATACCATCTCCCTGCAGTATATCTTCTAACTAAGCCTCTGAGAAAAGTTTTAGCTTGAATGGCCCACTGCCATCCAGTAACACTGGGCAGATCAGTATTTTATAAAAAAATTTTGATCTGATTCAAGAACACAACTTTTTACTTAAGCCATGTGGTTGTTTGTTTTGTTTTAATTTAAGTCCCTTGTAAATTTCTCACTTTACCAAATGAAGCATATACATTGTCACCATTAGGTCTGACATAACCATAATCTGACATAACCATAATACAATTCTAGCTCTGAAAGGTGTGATAATCTTCCATTTTTTTTTGCCTTAACTGAGCTAGGCTAGCTTTCAGTCATCTACTGGTGGAGTTGTTTTTAACTGTAACTGGTTGAGAAATCTGTCACGTCTTGAACATTTAATTTTTGCAGTTTTTAGAAAGTTTAGAGTAATCTGTCTAGTATGAAAACTCCCATTCCTGATTAATTTTTTCTAGTCCAATAGAAGATTCCATGTTAAATTGATCAGCTTGATTATTGTTTCATTCCAAAAATTAAATGAAAATTTAGCTGAGCTTAAATTCGCCTCTCTGTATTTGAAGCTAGTTTCCAATGAAGTGCAGAAAATAGCTATTATTGTTCCACTGTTGTGAAATGCTGTATGGGTGCTTAGCAAGTTCTATTAGACAGCTTGCAGCTCTCTGTTTTCCTTCTCTCTCTCCATAATGCTACACTGTTCATTTTGCTGCAGCTCATTGGCAGGCATGGTAGATTTGACCAAGTAAATCAATACCTATTGCTGGATCCAGTTATGTTCACTGGGTAATTTGGAGACATTCAGAGATTATATGTTAAGAATTGGCAGAAGACATACAGTACCTTGATATCAAGTCCCACGTTATAGACTTATCCTGACTGCAGACAGGAGGAACTGGAGATATGCAATAATAATGCCTACTAAACCATTTTGACTTAGAAAAGTGCACTTGTATTGTTACCATGCCTCAAAATTTTCTTCCTCTGTCTGTCTCTAGGCTTGATGTATCAATTTTTATTTCTTCTTCAGGGAAAAATGCAAATTAAATTGCTGTTTCTCCTATATTACACAGTTCTTAAGCTGATGCTTATTCAAAATAATTCATTACTCTTAGAAGTTATGAACAGCCACAGTGACTTTCAGTCCTTTCTTTACACAAAAGGAAGCAAAGGGTCATTTCATGAAATATCTTTATGTTTTTTTTGTTTTTTTTTTTTTCCCCACAAGGAAATACTTTTTTATTATTTCCCTCAAGGATAAAAACAATTTAATGAGTTAATTACCATTGACTTTTGTATTTAATTTCCATAATTGTATAAAATATGTGTAAACATGTAAAGGAATTAACCTTGAGATTCCTATGATTTGCTTAAAATGTTTTAAGCAGAAAACCTCTGAGTGAGAGAAGATATTTTTAAAGACAAAAACAATGAAGATCAAAAAGCAGAGTAAGCAGAGTGAACTTAGCTCATCTAGCCATCAGCTAACCATAAGCCAAAGGTAATGACCTCTCTGCTAGGAGAATCCCACAGGGCACCAGAGCATGAATATTCAGATGACCTCCGATCACAGTCAAGTTATATAGAAGATTCCCAGGTGCTCTTGGTTGTTTCAGCTGCCCACACCTTGGAGGGTGAGATGGGAGTGTGAGCAGCCAGTGGGTGAAAGAGATCGATGCACTTTGCCATGTGGTGCTCATTTAAGGCAAGGGTCACCAGGGGAAATTGGTTGAGATTCTGGTTTAGGATTCAACCTTACATGAAATGAATGGAGGTAAAAGTCACAAATCCCTGATCTCAGTAAGGAACATGCTACTAATCTAAGCTGTATTATGAAACAGATTGATTTTTTTTGCCATGTTGTTTTTCATCAGACAATTAGCAAAATTATGTACATCTCTGTCCCACCCAGAGAAATAATTTCTTCTCTGGGCCTGACAGAACAAAGGCTATTTCAGTGCAAATGACCTCAACAGCACTGGATTTTGAATTGTCCTTCTGTTTCTTTGATTCCAAATGAAGAAAAACAGGTACCAAAACTGCAAATCAACATTTATAGTTTCACCCGTAGGTGGTATTTTCTGACCACATGCATGGCTTTGTCACTATTTTTTTTTCTCTGATCTAGTAATTCATATTCACGTTACCAGTAATTTTTTTTTGTAAGTATGTGTAGAAGATTGTAGGCTCCTCCTTTCTACTTAGAAACCTTTCAGACTTGTGCTCTGGTACTTCCTGACTTTCAGACTTTCCTTTGAGTTATTTTTTGTTTATGCTTGGACTCCTCACTGCAAAGTCAACGAGAATTATCTGTGTCAGTTTTTAATCTCTTTCCACTAATCAGGTGCCCTTTGGGCAGAAAGCTTTCAGAAAATTACTGCAGTGAGCAGCCTGGGTGGGTTAACTTCTACCAGCAGTCAGTGAAATTCACATGGGTTGGCATATTCAAAAATTGAGTGATATTGCTGATCACATCTAATGCAGTTGGCATGTAAAAAAAAACAACCAACAAAAACAAACAAACAAACAAAAACGTTGTAAACCAAACTTTAAATGCAGACAATGCACAAAGATTTTATTAGATGGTTTTGTGAAAATGAGTTTCTGAAACCTCTTAAGAGTAACTTCTAGACATTAACAGCATCTCTTTTTGTAGCATTTATATAATAAAAGGAGCCCATCGTTCTTTAAAATTGGCTTCTTGCACATACCAGGCTCCTATTTCATTATTAGAGAAAGCAAGGATAATTAATACTGACAAAATTATGCAGTTTATGGTAGGTTTTTTTTCCAGTAATGTCTGATCCTTCATTGTATCAGACTTTGAAAATATTAACAAATACTCATTTGACAATAAATAAATAAATGAATAAATAGAATATTTTTAAACAATTAAAACCAAAACTTTGTAATTAAAAGTAGTAACCATCCTTTACTATGTATACTCTGTCATATAAAGTTATTTTGTTTTTATGCTGCATTTTTTACAAAATTTCTGTATTTCTACAATACATTTTTAGCATTATAATTAAATTATAAGACTCTTCACTTTCCGGAAACTGCAGGCTTTTTAATCAAGTGGTCAGTTATTAGTTCTGAGCTGAGTTATAGGGCGAGGTCAAAGATTCCCACTATTTTTGCTATAAATCTAATCAGACATTCTGATAAAGTATGTTAAATATACTGCAGCTTTTCAACTGAAAAGATAAAATAATTCCAGAATCATAAACTCCTGCACTGCAAAATAATGACATATTAGAAAATAAAGATTCTGACCTGCTGAGATGTGATAGCTTCAAGAGAGCTGAAATAAGACCTGGCATTTTCTGTGTTTATCTAGGACAGCAGGGGCCATATATGACAATACAAATAATCACCAGAAGATTGCTTTACAGTTCTAGGGTGCTGTTTTAAAACCAGAGGTTTGAAGACAGGGTGTTAACAGGTAATGCCTCTGACTTGGAAAAAATTGTTTTTATTTCAACCTGATTTCTTGGCATTAATAGTTGCTAAAGCTGTCTTCTATTCTCAGGTGTGCAAGTATTAAAAATTACAAGGATAGTCAAGGGTTTGTGGCTTTTCCTGTTTTCTGGTGTGTTCATAAATAGACAGTTTTGTACTTAGGATTCAAATTTGAGTACAAGTGTGGATGTCTGCTGACCTTTACATTTTAAAATACCTTCTTTTCACACAGATTAATGGTCCAAATTCTTTTTTTTTTTCCCTTGGATAGAAAGCTCAAAGTCATGAGATCTGTACCAGAATTTTAAGCTTTACTTACTGTCAAATAATTCTAAAATTGTATGCAAAGCACCAGACAGCTGTAAGTTAATGCTACTGCTCAATGGGAAGTGAGTAGATTCTGGAAACCATATATATTTCCTTTTCATGGGAGTTTACTGGCAAAATATAGTGCAAAAAAGAACACTTAACATAAATCAATTTCCTTAAAAGGATGAACTTGGTGATGTAATTTTTGGCACCTATGTATTGGCCAAATATTGATTTTTAATTTATTTTTTTTCCCTCTTCCAAGGAATTATTTTTTTCATTATATTAAGCGATTTAACTAAATCTATGGTATATTTCTGTTGTGTCCAGATGCACTTGAAGCCTTCACTGTTTAGGGATATCGAGATGCCAAGGTGATATGAAGAAGATGTAAAACCAAGTGAGTAAAAAACTTCAGCCTTCTGTGCTCTCTAGACTCAAATTGAATGAGGCTTCTTCTATGATTAAATAGAATTTTTTTTTTTTTTTTTTTTTTTTAATTCTCCAATACAGAATTTGCAGAAACTGTGAAGCTTTGCCAACAAACTGGCCACTGAATCTTAACCTGCTTCCTCATGATAATTTCTTAGTTTAAACTGGTATAGGGTCTGAATTTATCTTTGTACAAATAATGAAATAACTGCTGGCCACATATCATAATATTACTTTGTTTTCTGAAGAAACAGTATAATAATGTGAGAAAAAAAAAAAAAAAAAAAAAAAGCCTGAGAAAACACAGCCTTTATTTTTAAAAAAAATATTGAAAAAGAATGGTTAGGTTTATCAAAACTTACTTTCTTCTGCTATCTTCTACTCATCTGACTGAAACAAACAAACAAAAAAATAAAGTTTAAAAGAATGAAAGTGATTTTGAAGAGAAAAAGAAGTACTTGGTCAATCAGAAGGCAAAAGTGAAAGCTTAATTTTAAAGCATGAAGTAGAAAAAAATGCTTTAATTAAATTCCATTTTCACATGGATGAAGCTGTCCTCAAAAATTTTAGTAATATTTAATCTGTCTAGTGCTTTCCTTTCCAAACCTAAAAAATCACTCTGCAGAAGGATTCAAATACTATGAAGTATCTTCTTGATTGTCAAGGTATACCTGTTGTTTTCATGTCTAGAGAAATTTGTATGGCAACATATTCTAATTACTGCTTGTGTGAGAGAAGAAAAGAGTGACAGCACCTGGATAAGGAGTTAAAAGCTGTAAAGGGATGAGGTCAGTTCTCATACAGGGAAAGGACACAAGGTAAAAAAGACACTAATGTAAAAAAGATACTAAGACTTCGTTAGTTGATGGATGTTGTTTATGTATGCAAGTACTTATAAAATTTCCTATCCTTTTTTTGGTCCCTTTGCAGGCAGTTATATAATTGCAGAAATGTTCATGAATGAAAATATTTTTCACCTCCTTCTTAAGCTAAAAAGCAGTTACTTCATTTGCCACGTTTTATAAACATTGAAGACATGTTCCCAAATGTTAAATTTAATTGAAGTAAGGAACATATACAGGTCCTTTACTCTGGGTTCATGTTGGTTTAATTTTTTTGCTTTAATTACTTTGGAAACTCAACAAATCTGTGTGACTACTTCACAATGAAAAAAATGCTTTAATGTTTTTTATCACTAAGACTTAGCCAAAGTGAGAGATCAAATTAGTCATAATCTGGAATTCAGCAAAGGCTTTTCTTTTCTTTCTCCTTTTATCATAACAAGTAATGGAATTTTTTGTCTGATTAGCTATTTAAAATTATGTTTGAAAATAGCAAATATTAATTGAAGTAGTATGATTAAATGCATATAACAATTTAAAACAAGTTATGCGAATTCTGTTCTAACATTACAAAGCACTGTTTCCCAGGTCACTAAACAAGTTTCTTTAAAGTTAACTCTATGGTTTTAGTATAAATCTCTGTTATTTTTTATCAATGTAACTCCTGTAGCCATGTAGGTAGTGTTTCTTATGCACAACGTTGTATTATATGCATTCCTATATTATATATCCAATGTTATTTAATTACTATTTTTCCTTATTCATGTTGTTGTCATTAAAAAATTTAAAACAACGGTGGTTTACTTTACAGTGCAGCCAGCTGCTAATCTACAGGGATGTTTCCACTTTTGCATTTGCTTGCCATTTAACTACTGAGGCAAAGTAATCTTCCAATAAATCAGTTCAGCTGAAGGCATCTGTACCATTAAGTATGAGGGATTTCCTTAAGGAAAGATGTGTGCACTACACTTCACAATTTCAAAACTGTAGATGGTTTTGACAGTTGCTGACAGAAGCATGTGAACCATTTTCAGTGTTGGCTGATTTTCCTTCACAGCATCATGGAGTTAATTTAGGGGGAAAAAACCTCAAAGATCACCCAGTCCAACTGTTAATCTAATACTTGACAAGTCCTTAACTAAACCAAATCCTGAAGTATTATGTCTACAGGACTCTTAAATACCTCCAGAGATGGTGACTCCACCCTGGGCAGCCTGTGCTGATACCTGATAACCATTTCTAGTGAATAAATTCTTCCCAACATTCAATCTAACCCTCTCCTGGACATTTCCTCTTGTCCTGCTACTTGTTGCTTCATTGAACAACCTTCTTAATCTCTTTACAACCTTCTGCAAGGTACTTACAGAGAGAGATAAGGTCTCCCCTCAGCACTGTAATGCTGTCACAAAGGTTTCCACTCTATGCACATAGTGCTGATGTGTTCTCTTGATTTGTGTGAACTGAAAAGAGTAAAATGAAAGCCTAAAGGTCTCAGCTGAGCACCCAGGGGAATCTAGGTTGTTTGCCCATGTGTGATCTCCAAACTATAAGAATTATTTACAATTCAATATGAGGAATTTGGGTACCATAAAATATTTTCATGCCTCAGAGTCACAAAACTCATCAAATTAATTGCCTTGATCTCCCTGTTTATCCACCACCATATATTCCGTGCTGGAGGTTGCCCACAAAATAATTTAGCTTTGATCAGTAGCTCGTATTCTTCTAAGAAGTGATTAAAAACCTGCTACAGTCAGAAAATCTTTCGAAAAAGCAGATGTATTTGTGAAGATGTACTGCATATTTGTTACGTCTGTGCACTATAATTATTTGTGATTATGTACAGAAACACAGCTGAGATATTCCTCTGATAAACCAGCAAATTGACAAGGTATTGAGATAATTTTAATACACACTACTCTATATAATATGTATTAGTTATAACAAATACAATTATTGAAGTTTTTAAAAGTGTAAGATTCACAGGGGAAAAAACAGGAAGGTAAAAATACAGCTGAAAATTGGTAGGAAACTTCTCCAGAATAATAGTTTAATCATAAAATCATTATATATATATATATATATATATATATGTATACATACATGTGTATATGTGTGTGTATATATATACATAGGAAATATTATGAAATCGATAAAGCCTTCTTAATATCTTCCTATCTTACAATTTGTCAAATCTTAGAGCCATAAAACATACCATAAAATACGATAAGAGATGGAACCAATGTTAACTAACAGACTGCTGTTGAATTATGGAAGCTCTTTATGCTGACCACAGACTACGCACAAATTACTTGATTTGTTTCTTTGGACTTTGTATAGTAAGAAAAGGAAAAGCAAGGGTCTGCCATAGCAGCTGTCCAGTTCCTTGAACTCCCTTCAAGTATGGCTATGTCCCACACTAGCCATTTAAACCAAGTTTAAATGAAGTTCTACTGCTAAAAAGCAAGGACATTCTAGCTTGAAGGCTGGATACAATAAGCATAGACAACAGAAATCTCTATGTGCATACTGGAAAAAGAAAAAAAAGAAAAAAAAAAGAAAAAAAAAAGCAAAAAGCAAAAAAAAAAAGCTTATTTCTTTTGTAATAAATAAATAAATGAATAAGTAAAACAAGCAGTCTTCCGAATAAAGCTTGTCTTATCAATGGAGCTAAAAGAGACCTCAAAAATTTTGGACCACTCTTTAATTGATAATAGGAAAACAAATATATAAAGTGTACACAATTATTGAACTACTCAAGTGGATAACAGGTAAAATGTCAAATCTTTTACCTTCCACATATATTCTTTGGTAGGTGCCTGAAACAGCTATGTGTGTAGGTCATAGTATAAAGAAATCTGCCGTTCCTTCAGATTCAATTTTTAGAAAGTGTTGATACTTGGAAAATACAGTGAAATTAATAACTTACCTGTTAACACTAAACAACAAGAAATCAGTTTACTTTTGCATATCTTCTTATATTACTGTGACATCTTACATTATTTTCCAGTTACTGCTTATCAAGAAAGATTTATCTGAAGAACAACAGTCCTGATCACAAAGCTTTCCTTAAGACCTTGAAATACCAAGTGCTCACTCATTTTTTTCCATTTGCAGGAGATAAGCTAGGATGATCATGACCTTGAGCCACCAAAAGATACACAACAGGTACACAAGCAGAAAAAAAAGTATCACAGATAACTTCATATGTATAGACATTGATGCAAGTGTTACTTGGCGCTAGGGAATATAAGAGAATAATAAGATGCCTGTTTTTACTTCTTAAAGACAGTGACATACAGAAGATGATTGATTACAATGGAGAAAATTGCATAATACAATGTCCTCCTGACTAGATAAATGTAGCAAAAATGTGAGAAAGACGAGTGGGTGATATATAGCAAAATAAATATGAGTTCACAATGCAGGAACACTGGAAAGAAAGCAGACTGTTATTTTCAAGCATAAATACAGAAAGATTCAGGTATAAAATGGGGGACAATAGAGTTGTTCTGCACAGAACTGGTTATAAATTCACATAAATATCACCATAATTGCTTGTAATTTTCTTTGAAGTGCAAATCCTTAGTGCAAAAATAGAAGGCTAGATCTGTAATCCCAGAATAGGACATAATGTAATGCACTGTGTCCAACACTGTACAAATAATAACAAAAGAGGAGCTCAGAAGCAACCAGAAGACACTGGCTGTTGTAATGATAAATGGTAATTGCAACAGCAGGATTTCACAATATTTCAGTGTGAATTATGGCAAAGATATTTTTTTCTTTCCCCCCTTCCAATGTTTCTTAGCAGACATTCCAAGTGCTATGTAGGAAAAGTCTTAAGGATATTTGACTGGCATTAGCTATTTGGGCGAACATCCCAGTATACCGATGGTGACTCAAATCTAATACTTTATGAGATAGGCTGTTAGAAAATAGCAAAATTTAGCCATTGTCAGTAAAACATTGCTGTAGAGTTCATCCATTTATCCTGCTCCTTGTAACAAACAATGAATTCTACAGCAGTATTTGGAACTGGCATGCACTGGTCAATTTGGATTCATATTCCCCAGTGAGTACTAAAAAGGGACAATGTTAAAAACAGGAATTCTGGAAGAAGAGGTAGTTGATCTTTCAAACAAAGATAAGTGAGAAACAGAAGATCACCACTTTGTTTTAGTCAGAGTGAAACAGGTCTGCATCAAGCAGAGAGATACTTTTTAATCAGCATGAAAAAGATAGCTGAACTTGGTTGTAAATTAGGTTACCTAGTGATAATGAGTAGAAGTGAAAGGTATAATAAATCATGCAGAATGAAAGCAGCAGCTTCTATATCAGATCACAGCTTGGGGAGGATAAGAACAACCTGAATTCTGATGAGGGATGTTTTTGTAAAATGCAAGAGGATGTAAGGGAAAGCTTCTAAGATGCCACTGAATTCCAACTTTATTAGTGAGTGATAGAAATACAGACAGCCATTTGTAGGTAACACCTTTAATGAGACATGAAAGGTGACAAGACAGTAGTTTATACTGGGAGATTTATATTTCCTGCCTATCCTTCTCAATGACTCATGAACAATCCCAGTATGAAGAAGAAATTTTCATTGCCTCCATAAATTATCATCTCTTACATGTCTTGCTATTTATACACACTAGCAACTCTTCACTCTTGGAGCAATTCCCTTCACCTCCTTGAATCTTTTTGTGGAGTTGTTGGTGCCACTGATAAATCTGACATGAGGAGCATAATCCTGAGTGAACTTCAGTAATGTTCACCACTCAGTCTGCAGCCCCAAGTCTTCCACGTCAGTAAGAATACAAGAATCTGAGAATCCAGGTTTCCAAGCATTGTAGAGAATTGTTACTCAATATCCCATAAGGTTTATAATGAAGATTAATTACCTTTCAAAGTGGACTACCCTAAGATATTCTCTCCCCACCTATAAAAAACACTGACGTTTGAATGTTTGTAGTGATTTAATTCAAGGTCTGACTGTTTTCTGTCCCTATTACTATAAAAATTGACATCAGCATTCTGAGTAGTCCTCTAATATGTATCCTTCAGGTAAAAAAAAAACCAAACCAAAACAACAACAACAACAAAAAACAAAAACAGAAAAGACAGAAAAAACAGAAAAGACAGAAAAGGAGAAATATTTATGTATACATGTCTGTGTCTATTTATTTCAAATGGTGTGTAAATCTTTAACTAATTTAGAATATATTTGGCTCAGGGAAAAATACAAACAAAAACCAACTGTTTGTTTCCAAAGTACCTACAAGTAAATCAAATGTAAAACCACTAGGAAGATCAGTTACAGGCTCTTTTTTTGTCCTGCTTTGAACCAGGATGAAGCAACTTTTCCTCTTAATGATATTTTATTTTATTTTATTTTATTTTATTTTATTTTATTTTATTTTTAATTTCAGTTCAGTAAGCTCCCTTTTAGCTAGCAGAAAGCTAGGACTGATAGCACTGGAATGTTTATGTTATTGCCAGAAGGTCACATCTTTTCTCTGCTGCCTTAGACACTATGGGGAGATCTATGTCCCCCCCAGTAGGAGGCTGAGTTAGACAGACAGCAAAACTAGCCAGAGATATTCCATTCCATAGAGCTACGTAAGCTCAGAAGAAGGTCAAGGATCACAGAAGACAACTTCCTTCCTGCTTCTTCTTCCCTTCTCTTCCATCCATGGTCAGCATTCAGGGAGGACTCTGTTCATCCATCACCACGGACCCCCAGGCTGGAGCTCTCCTGACCCTCATCACTCTGATCTCTCTCCGGCAGCTCTGGGACATTTCAGGACTGTTCCAGCTCAGAAGATGCTGTGGGAGTTGCTGGGGATGGGGGCAGGCGAGAAACTTTTGCACATTCCTGAACATATTTGTATATAATTGTACATATTTTATTTTATCATTAGTGTTTAATTAAAGCTATGTAGCTTAGCTTTCAATCCAGTAAAGTCTCTCACATTCTCTCTCTCCTTCCCTACCTGGGTACGAGGGGGAAGGGACTGAGAGCATTGTTGTCAATCCTGACTCAAACTATTATATTTTTGGAGATATAAACTCAGTTTAAATGGTTTATCTTTTTGAAAAAAAAAAAGTAAAAATTTGTTGTAGTTTGGCATGCAGTTGTCTCAGAAATAATTCTGTATAACCATGTGAATGTTTCCTAGAACTTTCATTATATTTTCAGCAGGTTGTGTGCTCTTCCATCTTTGCACACAATTTACCTAAATCAATGTGGTTTTATATGACTTTTTTTTTTTATTACACAACTGAACCAAATTGAGAGCAATGGTTTATGATCTGACAGAAAATCAAAATGGAAAAAGGTCCTTGAATGAAGATATTTATCAACTGCTCTGCAGAAACAGGCTATGTTTCATATTTGCAAGTGGTAACTCAGCTCTCAGGTCACTCCTGAAACCTCAGAGCCATACCTGCTGTGGCCACCTACTACTTTGTGTGTCTTTAAAACCAAAAACTAATGAAGTGCCATTTTCCTTAACTGACACAGAGAAGAAAGACTTCATATCTATCTGTTTAATTTCCTCTAACAAACTCACCAAGTAAAATTTTTGGGCTTCAGGGAATAGTGCAACAACTAACTTGAAAAAGAAACTCCCAGTTTCAGTGTATAACTTTTCTCCACCACTTCCAACACCTCTCTGAAATCTTAGTCCTTGTTTTTGACATTGTATTGAAAAAGAATGAGACTAGAAAAGAATTAAAAGTTTGGGTTTTGTTTTGTTTTGTTTTTTTTATTTCCTGTGCAAGTATTGTATGTGGAAAATATTACATTGGAACTTGACGATCTTTAAGGTCCCTTCCAATTAAAAAAATTCTGTGTTTTTGTGATTCTGTAAAATAGAAGGAAGTATTAACAATCATGTGCCAGTAAAGACTGAAGGCTGTTGGTTTTTTTTTAAGGTTTATAAATTCTATAACCCTTTCCTTGAAGGAAAAAAAACAACACAGGGATGTTGTATACTATTTATCTACCTCCAATGGCCAAATTGATTTAGAAAGGTATTTGTTGCATTGTTGTTTTTTTTTCTTCCTTCTCGGTTTTCTGCCCGTTTTAAGATCCTTACCCTTCTCTCTTTTTGGAAGAAAAGATGCCAATCATACTAGATTTAACATTTTAAAATATGGAATATTGGAAAAGTCAATTTAAAATATAATGAGAAGATACATTGATTTGTAAAAAGTGAGGGAGGGGAAGCAATTGCTTACATGAAAAAATCTGATTATTTAAAATAGGATAAAATTAAGGAGACGACATAGGCTGTACATTAGAGGAAAACAGCAGAATTTAAGTGGAATTATTTTCATTCTAACCCAAATTTTTTGTGGTTCTGGTCAAGTTATTATAGTTTATTGTTTTAATATCACTAGATAAATAATTTTAAATAAAGCAGTGGTAGTTAATCTTCTAAATATCCAGGCTCTTTATTCCACAACTCTTCGCTAGTTGTATGTAGTTCTTCCACTAATGTCCATAAAAATATGAGAAAGAAACTGAAAACATAGATAGCAGTAAAGCAACTTCTGATTTCCAGGGTTGTAACAGCTTATTTCACCTGAGGTATGTTTTTCTTATCTGTCTTCCCTTTTAAATAGCATTAACCCACAGACTTGTGTTATTGAAGTCTCCGTTTTTGCAAGAACTCTGAACTCTGAGATGTTCTTTTTGTATCTCCCTGCTGGTTTTTCATTCCTCCAAAAAAAGATTTCTCTTCCTGAATTTTCTGTACTGAACTACTTCTTTTAGCCTTTTCCCCAACCTAGTTCCTGTGAAGGAAGAGAAATTGGAGCTCACAGAGACTTGTTTAACTTATTTACAAAGGATGAATTCAAGGGCAGAATCACCTTAGGATGCCATTAATCTTTTTCCACTTATTTGTTCCTGCCCTGATTGTCAATAAACAGAGTATCTCTAGGCCTGTAGATTTTTGATAGTGAGAGGTTTAGTGAACAGTCTTCTGTTCACATTTTGAAGGTAATGCCAGAAAAACAAAACTGGTTAAAAAGTCAAGTTGGAAAGGAAGACCTAATATAATTTACAAATTGTCAAATGTATTTTTTGTACTTCTAGCTCTGCAAGTGTCACATTTTCTTATTTGAAACTCAGAAGGAGGTAGGTTATTTCTCATATCTGTTCATCTATGAAAAATGGTTACTGCCACTTCCAGAATGCTTTCATTATGTTTTTTGTTTTACCTTGTCAAACCTGCAGAATACATGCATCTCAGTCCAAAACACAAGCAAATATTGACAGCACTTTATGTTCATTAGGCAGTGTTGTCCACCAGAAGAGTCATGAGTTGAAAACAAGCAGAAGCACAGATAACAAACACTAGCTGTAAATCAGACTATTTTTGCAAAATAATATGCCATCTTGTTTATTGGATTACAGACATATTCTTTGAGGTGTTTATGCATTTTAATACTCCTGTATTGAAACAGAAAAAGAAGCCAGGTTTTCTCCTTATCATCATCATCATCATCATTATTTATTAATAATTATTACTATTATTTTATTTTTATTTTTAGGAAGAATGCTCAAAATAAAACATGAGTTTAAAGAAATGTAAGTTTGATAACTGGGTTTGGTTCCTAGTTAATTTTTCTTCTGGTAAATCTGTAGATTAAATTAAAATTTTAGAAAAAATTACCTATTAACTGTAAAATACTGTAAAAGCATATTTATCCAGATCTAGGAAACACATCCAAGTCTAGATCCAGATTCTGAAGCACATGGGTTCCTCATTGTACATTTTTATTTTGGGTTGAAAAAAAATTGAAACGAACCCAAGAAAAAGCCACACTGGGTTTTTGGAGTTTTCTGCAGCCATGCTTCTTGCACAAGCCCAGGTCTTCTTAACAGGTTCAAATAAATAGTTGTTTGTGGTTCTATGTCAACTGCATGATATCTTAAACAACATGACACTATAAAATCTAGGACACTGTGGATGTTTTGCTTAACTTCTGCAAATATCCTGTATGTAAATTTTATGAGCCCTAACTAAGTAGGCCTTACAAGGGAAACACCTGAGGAGTTCAACTAGTCATGAAAGCATTTGTGGCAGTGAAAACCTCCGGACTGAAATACTGTCCAGTTTTGAACAGCTTGCCTTTTTGCAGAGATCTTTAAAGGCTCCTCCTCTGCTCTTTAACTGCAGAGAAAGAAGTACTCTTATTTCACGCAGACTGCTTCATTCTATACATAAAAGTAAATGGATGTTAGATGCCTAGATTAGATGGTCTGGATCCTGTTACGCCTTTGGTATTTCCATATCACTTGTACCTGCAAACCTAGCCTTTTTTCTACAGTCTGTGATTTTATGTCACTAAAGAAGAAAAAAGACAATGTAAAGTATCAATTTAACACACTGCAATTTTTTCAG
The DNA here is from genome assembly GCF_000747805.2 of Chaetura pelagica. NCBI lineage: Eukaryota > Metazoa > Chordata > Aves > Apodiformes > Apodidae > Chaetura > Chaetura pelagica. The sequence goes on from NW_009952440.1 coordinate 35,477, forward strand.
CTTCCTTTACAAAGCCAGGTTCATGGTTTGGGAAGTAGCTTCTTGGTTTATAGTATAGTATGTACCAGTAATGAAAATCATACTTTCTTGTGCAATCTCTCTTTTCCCACTCCCAGCATTAAAGAATGGCACAAGATGACTATGTGTCCTAGCATTGTTTTTAGACAAGCAAACTATTAAAAAGTTATAACTTATCTTTATCTGAATTAATTTTTTAATAGGCCTCTGAAATGAGAGCAAAAACAGTTTTCCTGATAGGTTTGCATAAATAATTGCACTGCAGGTGAGCTAACACACATGCAGAATATAATTAGTGCTAAAACCATGTAACGTAGTAGTGGAGGCTGCCTGTTAGTTCTTGTACTCATTCACAAGATGGATTGTTGAATTAAAATCTCATTACCTGAGTAACAATATTTAGCCTTGTTATGTGTAATTATCAGAGTCAATTTACTGCTATCACTTGATGACCAAATCTAAGAAGATCTCCTTCAAAATAAAAGAGTTTACAGCATCACAAGATTTCAGATTACAAAGCATCTGCACTTTAGCAGTATTATCATGCTATTTTTTAAATGTTTGTCTTTCATTCTGCTGATATTCAGCCAGAAGTTAAAACTTATTTACAAAATTAAAAACAAAGCAGGTTATGAATCTTCTTACTTTTATGTTAACTCAAAGTTTCATTTATAGGGTCAAGGAAAAATAATGGGAGGTAAAAGTTGTATTTGAAATTTTATTTTCACTTACACTAACTCCGAGGCCCCTTATGACTACTAGGAAGAAGGCCACTGGGAACCTCTGGGAAATCTACCTTTGTATAAAAATAGTGTTAGGTCCGAATTCAAAACCAGACTAGATAAAAGACAGCTTTTTTACATCATCATTAGCTTCTGAATGAGAGGTGAATGAAATGTTTTATTATGTATTATTATGATCAGAATTGCATGAGCTGAGAATGACTTATCTTAACTCAATGTCCTTCAGAATAATAACCTCTGCAGTCACATCCCCTTTAATCTATAGAATGTTATATTACCAGAAGTATTTTAACAAATGGAAGAAACCTTACAAAACTCATCCCTGTACATTTGTCATAAAGGTGTTTTGTGTTTTAGTTTTCTTTTTTTCTTTTAAATCATCAAGAAACTGTTGAAGTTTAGGGAAACATATAGGTATAAACCTATCACCCATGAATGCTCAAAAATGAAAATACAAAATGAACACTCAACTAAATTCTAATGGGTGACTTGGGTGACTTTCAAGGTCACTGCTGTTGCCTTCTCTGCAGCTAGACGGACTGGTGGGCAGGTGAAGCAGGACGCAATCCAGGTGGGCCACTGAGCCTGCAGTCTGCTGCCACTGGAAAGCAGCCTCTCACCCCAATTCTGACTGAAGAGATCTGGATTGGATATGAGTACCTCATTTGCTTCTAGAGAAGTCACACTGTCAGTATTACATTAATTACTTTTTAACTGGCTTTGTGAAACTTTTTCTGTAAAAAGTATTAAATGTATAAAGAGTTCCCTTTTATTTTCTTCACATAGACCTTCATTAGAAATTGCTAAAGCACAGAGAAGGAGAGTAAGACTGACACTGATAGCTATTTCTGCTAAAAGTTAGTGAAAATAATTATCTTGTCTTTGTCACTCTACTCTGTAGTTTAATTTGCAGTGCAAAAGCTGAAGACAAATCTATGGGCTATAGCCAGTTATTTAAGTATTGAATTTGGGAACTTTATTCTGAGTGAAAAGCCTCTCAGAGACTTCTGAGGTATGGGATTTGGCTTACTGCTCTAGGTGAATACAACTGGCAAGCCATGCTAACCATCTATCATAGTTTGAGCTAAGATAAAACCAATAATCTCTTCAGTAATTTCACTTTTCAGTCAAGTGCCTTCTAAGAAGCTGCATTTGTTGAAATTGACAGCATGTTTCTCAGTCTGCTTCTAGGGCTGGTAACGTTCCAAATCTACAGTTATGGCCAGAGCTTGCGTCTAAAAAGCATCTTATGTGCTGGAAACAAAAAAGGAGTAACGGGTTGTATCTGTGACCCTCCCTTGGGTAGAAGTGGACCAGATAGATGAGTAAAATTGACCAATTGAAATATTCTATCTCATATTGGTCACTTGGTATAAATCTGAAGGATTACAAGGATCAAGTTCTTCGCTTCCATGGCTGGTGTCCTGGGAGAATTCTGTCCAATTGTCTGCCTTTGATCTTAATCTGTGTGTTCATGCATTCATGTGTTTCTAAATCCAGATTCCATCTCCTGCTGACTCCAGGAACCCAGCTCAGCACTTTTCCAGGGCTTGCCCTGTAGCCTCAGTAGTGACCCAAGTAGTACTGGGGGGTGCAGGCACGATAGTTGTTTTCTGCAAATTTTTATGTATTTTTATACAGTTAATAATTTTCTTTTTCATCGTTACTGTTTCATTAAAGTTGTGTAGTTTAGTTTACAACCCCTAAGTCTCCCTCCCTTATTCTCTTTCCTTTCCCTTCCTGGGAAGATAGAAAGGTTAATACAGAGTCATTTATTTAATTACCAGCCCAGAGTTAAACCATGACATCAACCTAACAAAATTTGTAGTGAGAGTGGAAAATCATGATGAGTTTTCTAAGGAAGACAAGTCCTTTGAAATAGGAATTTGTGATATTGGGCTGTGTATAAGCATGGTTTTTATTCCCTCATTTCCCACCCAGTGATACAACAGATGGGTGTAGTCTCATAGGTGATGTTCCCAGAAATTCTCAGAGAAGACGGAAGATGGAAAGTAAAATTACTGTTTCCTATGAGGGCTGGGGGGAGGAGACTTGACAACCTGTTGGTAAAAAGCAACTGGCCAGTCTGTGTGCATAGGCATGACGGCCACAACACCCACAGCTGCAGATGGACTGAAACAGTAGCTGCCCCTTGCTGAGAGGGAATTACATTATTTATTTTTTTTAAGACAGACAGGTGAGATTATTGTAGCATCAATGAAAATATGGGAGAAAGGACATAAAACTGTAGGTAAACAGACTTCTAATTCCAGTCCTTATTCACCACACTGTTTGGGAAAGGGGTGAACAAGACTTCATTATCTCTCTTCACCATTCTCAGCCGTAGCTAAGATGTCTTTTTACATGATATCGTATTCCAGGTGCTCATACAATCCATATCAAAATACAAAAATAAAATAAAATAATAAAAATCTCAGGAGTGCAGTCTAGCTTTTGTACCTCTCCCTGACCACCTCCTTTCTCCTGCTTTTCTGAACACTAGTCAGTCTGTGTATTTACTTCCAAAATCAGTATAATTCTGAGTATGTTCTGGTTTTGGTTTTAAGGTTTTTTTTAAATGAATTTATTTAATTTAATTTAGAAAGATATGTTCATATTTTATTTAGAGTAGGAACATATATATAGGTCCCTATTTAATCACCAACTGTGTTGCCATGTTCAAAACAAAATTTTCCACATAAAACCAGAAACAAATCTAGATAAAAAGACCAACTCTGTGCATAAAACACACTGAATTAATGTCTACAATCCAGAAAAGGGACTGACTTTTCTACTTTTCTAGAATTACAACTTCAATTATTAGATTTGAATTATTAAAGTATTTTATTATCTTTGTGACAGTAGCTCAAAATTATAATTTCATCTTCTATCTGTAATTAATTTTTAAGGACTTGGACATAACATTGTTATTACTTACAGTTTTGAGTTAAAATTAATATAATTTCATGTTAGTAATTTAGCATATGCATACTGTACTTTTGCAGAGGAGAAGGATGTGAAATGTTTTGCAGTGAGCTTCTTAACTATGATTGCAAGAATAGCTGCACTAATATTGAATTACAGCACTTACATTTTACATCATCAAGCAGTCTTTTCTACTGTAAAATTGAAGTCGAGGAAGAATGCGATACAACTTTGGCAATATCCTTTTATTGTAACCAGACTATCTACTACTTCATTGTTTATGTAGTGAAAAGCCTTGCATTGAATGGAAATTTGCATATAATAATACATCCTAGAAACACTTTCTTGCCTAGGGAAAACAAAGTGGTAGTGGTGTATAGGGAAAAAAAAAAAAAAAAAAAAAAAAGAAGTTTCTACTGTCATTTGTCTGGGACACTTGTTGCAGGAGTTTATCCCCATTTCACTGGAACTAGTGGTTTATCTCAGACTGAATGAGATAAAAAGTAGACCTTTTGTTTCCTGCAATTTAAGCACGTTGCCTGACATTAGACATTTTATATCACTTAGCTCAGTAGAAATGCTGAAAGAAACACTGAACAATCTTGCTTTGTAGCTCATGTGCCTTATGACATAAATGTGGAGTGTTTTGCAAGACATACTTGCCCTTGCAGAATATCCGTCTTTCCTAGTGCACTGTTTACAATTGAAGTTTGTTAAATAGTTGGCACCAGGCTTGTCTCTAAGGGCTTGGCATTCATTTTCTTGAGGTATCTAAAGGGAGATCTCATATTGCTCCCAGGATATTGAATTTGTAGACATTTCTTCTAGTAGCGAAGTGATTGGCCAAAGATTAAACTGAAATTCTGCCTTGCTTTCATGTTTGTTAATCAACACATGTAATATTAATTTCTGTATGTAAATGTAGCCCTGCAGAGAGGTGCTGGTCAGAGCTGTCTTTGATGAACAGTTTCCATTCCTGAGGTCATATAAGTGCATGGACTTAGCCATATAAATGACATCAAGAAAGGGAAAAATTCAGAGTTTTTTTTGACAACAGCATGGCATATACAGCACCTGGCTTGCTGGCATCTAATAGGAAACACCTTTTTCAGAAGGGGGAGGAGGGTCTTTGTGCAAGAGATCGTGGGGCTGATTGTCAGGGCTTTAAACTATGTTTGAAGGGGAGGGGAACGTAGATGGACATGCTAGTGAGACCCCTGGGTGTATTAGCTCAACATTTGTGATTATCATCAGTGTGATAGCATTTCTGAGAATCAGAAGACCTACCACCCCTGAGGAGAGAAAAGTAAGTGCTTGGCTCCCTCTCTGAAATGCTCATGCACCAATGCACACAGTAGGGGGAATAAGCAGGAGGATTTGGAGATTTGCCCTAGGTCACAGGGTTATATTATTGCAGCTACTGAGACATGGTGAGAAAGCTCCCATGACCGGAATATTGTCATGGATGTCTATGTACTCTTTAGGAAAGACAGACCAGCCAGGGGAGGTGGTGGTGTTGCTATTTATGTGTGAGAGCAACTGGAATGCGTTAAGCACTACCAAGGGGGTGAGGAAGAACGTGTTGAAAGCTTGTGAGTAAGAATTAAGGGACACGGAAATGTGGGTGAAGATATTGTGGGTGTCTACTATAGACCACCAAACCAGGAAGAAGATGTTGATGAGGCCTTTTACAGTCAGCTGGAAGTAGTCTCTAGGTCACATGCTCTGGCGCTCAGGGATGATTCAATCACCCAGATATTTGTTGGAAAGCCCACACTGCTGGGCATATTCAATCCAGTGGCTCTTGCAGTGCATCGATGATAATTTCCTGAGGTAGGTAGTAGTGGAGGAACTAATGAGGAGTATTTATCAGGAAGAAGCAGGGCAATAAGTAGGATTACAACCCTGGACTTCTAGAGGTCTAATTTTGTATTCTTCAAAGATCTACTTGCAGGAATCCCATGAGCTAAGACCCTGGAAGGTAGGGGGGCCTAAGAGAGTTGGTTGATTTTCAGATGCTTCTTCCTCCAAGCTCAACATAGGTGCATTCCTTTGAGTAAGAAATCAGGCAGAGGAGGAAAGAGACCTACATGGATGAGCAAGGAGTTCCTGAAGAAAGTCTTGTGGAAGAAAGAAATTTACATTTTGTAGAATAAGGAACTTGTCACTTAGGAGAAGTACAGGAATGTTGTTAGGGTATGTAGGAAGGAACAAGGAAGGCCAAATCCCTCTTAGAACTAAACCTGGAAAAGGAAATAAAAACTACAAAGGGCTTCTTCAAATACATCAATGTGGTAAGGAAGAATAGGGAAAACGTGGACCCACTGCTGAATGAGGTGGGAGCCCCAGTAACAGAGAATGCAGAGAAAGCAGAGTTAATTAATGCCTTCTTTGCTTCAGTCTTTACTTCTAAGACCATCCCTAGTGAATCCCATACCCTGGATGTAAGAGAGAAGGCCTGGAAGAAGAATAACTCTTCACTGGTCAATGAGGATTGGGTTAGAGATCAATTTGGTAAAGTGAACCTGCACAAATCCACAGGCCTTGATGGGAAGCATCCAAGAGTGTTGAGAGAGCTGGCTGATGCTGTTGCTCTACCACTCTCCATCATTTCCAAAATATCATGGGAAACAGGAAAGGTGCCTGAGGACTGGAGGAAAGCCAGTATCACTCTAGTCTTCAGAAAAGGTGAGAAGGAAAATCCAGGAAACTACAAACCAGTCAACCTCACCTCCACGCTTGGAAAGAGGATGCAGCAGCTGTTTCTGGAAGTTATCTCAAACCACGTGGATTAGAAAAAGGTTATCAGGAGTAGCCATAAGGATTTCCCAAGGAGAGATCATGCTTGACTAATTTGATACCCTTCTATGATGTAACTGAATGGGTAGATGCAGAGGGAACAGAGGATGTTGTCTACTCTGACTTTAGCAAGGCTTTTGACACTGTCTCCCATAACATCCTGATGTGTAAGCTCAAGAAATGTGGGCTAAAGGAGTGAACAGTGAGTTGGATTTAGAACTGGGTAAGCAATAGAGCCCAGGGGGTGGTGATCAGTGGTGCAGATTCCAGCTATGAATAGTAGAGTCCCCCAGGGATTAGTACTGGGTCCAGTCCCGTTCAACATCTTCATCAATGATCTGGATGGGGTGACAGAGTGTATCCTCAGCAAGTTTGTTGGTAATACGAAGCTGGGAGGATTAGCTGATTCACCTGAAGGCTCTGTTGCCATTCAGCAAGAGTTGGACAGACTAGAGGAACCTAATGAGGCTCAAACAGAGTAAATGTAGAATTCTGCACCATGCACCAGTACAGGTTAGGAGCTAGAAAGCAGGTCCATGGAGAAGCATCTTGGAGTCTTGGTGGACAACAAGTTATTTATGGCACAACAATGTGCCCTCGTGGCCAAGAGGCTGATGATATCCTGAGGTGCATTAAGAAGAGTGTGTCAGGAAGGTCAAGGGAGGTTCTCCTCCTCATCTACTCTGCCATAGTAAGACCACATCTGGAGTATTGTGCGCAGTTCTGGGCTCCCCAGTTTAAGAGGGACAGCGATCTACTTCAGAGTCCAACAGAGGGATATGAGGTTGATTAAGGGACTGGAATTCTTGTCTTATGAGGAAAGGCTGAGAGACCTGGGGCTGCATAGTCTGGAGAAGACTAAGAGGAGATCTTCTTAATGTCTATAACTACTTGAAAGGTGGATGTCAAGAAGAAAGGGCCAATCTCTTTTTAGTAGTACTCTGCCATAGGATGAGGGGCAATGGATTCAAGCTAGAGCACAGGAAGTTTCACCTCAACATGAGGAAGAACTTCTTTGCTGTAAGGGTTACAGAGCACTGGAAGAGGCTGTCCAGAGGTTGTGGAGACTTGTCTGGACACTTTCAAGATCCATCTGAATGCATTTCTGAGTAACCTACCCTAGATTTGGTCCTCCTCTGGCATGGGGTTGAACTAAATGATTTCCAGAAGTCCCTTCCAACCCCTAACATTCTGTGATTCTATAATCTATCTGCAATAGCCCAGGTGTTCAAACTGTTGAGCACATGTGATGGTCGGTATGTTTTTAAGACATGATCTCTTTGTTATTTTTTTTTATCCCATATGATCCGTTTCTTCTCTGAAGTTCTAATTTGTCCCAGATACTTCAATTTTATCTTGAATACTTCTGTCACTTTAGACTTTGCTTTCAGATCCCAAAGTCTTAGTGATACTCATACAGTGAACAATAAATACATGTATAATATTGAGGTTAAATTAGATTGCATCTGAAATACACTTTTGTAAGACATCATTTCAGTGTTCACGCCACTAGATTTTCTGACATAAATTGAGTGTGACTCATCAATCTACATGGGTTCCCTGAAACAGTTGTGAAAAAACATTATACCTACTGCATTTCACCAGTCCTTTTACAATAAAACGGGAAACATATTTGTTCCTTTAATATAAGCAATGATCAGAGAAGTCAGTTTCATTACTGAACACATCTCTATCTGACATAAAGATACACACTAAATTCTGCCTAAATAACTGATGTTAATATATCAGATAAAAGCTGAAGCTTAAATGACAACATTAAATTTGGAATATTCCACCCTAGACTCATCCCCTGAAATTGTTATTAGACTTGTCACCCAAGTTTTCCATTCAGTATGCTGACTGACCACTTGTCTTTAAAAAATGCTTTATAAAGCACCATAATTTAGATTTTTTGTGCTCACGTATTTTATCACTGTATGAATGTGCATGTGTGTATGCATGTATAAAAATACTGCACAAAACCCTTCAAACAATCAGCATTTTGAAAATTATTAATTCAGAACTTTCCTTGTTCTTGTAGTTCAGCAGCTACATCTCCAACATGAATAGCAAATAACAAATATGGTGCTGTTGTGACAGCTAGTTTGTTTGACTGAAAGCCTAACCACACTTTATAATAATTCAGATTAGAATTTTTGCCTTTTAGTTTAATTTCTCTTTTGTGATTGTCTAGAGCAAGGTATTCTTCTGATGACACTGATACCAATCTTTGCTTACCTGCACAGCACAATGACTCAAAGTGTATAAGAAGAGAATGATTTAGCATCCAACTTACATTCCTACTACAGTTTACTTTTCAGGACATAAAAGTTTCAGGCAATCTGCCTCTTTTCTTAATTTTTTTATTACTAATCATTGAAATATAGTCTTTAAAGTCTTCAAATTGAGTGAAACATTGCTGCATGTCTCATTTTCTTTTTTTTTTTTTTCTTTTTTCTTTTTTTTTTTCTAGTTCCAGAAGAAAAATGGGCAAAATAAGCCCAAAAAGCAAGTATAATGAATAAATCAATTCAGGAAGAAAAAAATCAAGCACCACTAGAAAAGCCAACCCCCCCCAAAAACAAACAAACAAACAAACACAAAGCCCCCAAACTCTACCTAAAACTTGATTTACTTGTTGCAGATTGATTTATACATTAAGCCCTCATCGATTCTCTCTCTGTGTGTATGTATATCTATGGGCAGGCAGCTCTGATATTAAGACTTTTACCAGTGCTGACAACAGAATTAACTGTTCTTAACTGGTCCTTCCCCATGGTGGGAAAACAAATAATTTCATGTTACATATTTATTGTGTTCTTTAGGAAATATCTGAAGCATCAAATTTCTTCTGCAGAAAATTTAGTCATGGAAAATAGGATGAGGAAAGATCTTGCAATAACTAAACTGCATTATGATCTTTTCTTAAGGAAGCTGGTTTTGCTTGTTATTATGGAGGAAAAAGAACCAAGCTAACCCACAAAAATTAATATAATGTTAAATTACTTACCTGTTCAGGAATATTTTTCAGTTTTCTTCAATAGCTGTTTTTCTAGTTTTCTTGTTGTTTGCTTTTGGTTTTGTTTCTTGGGTGTTGGGGTTTTTTTTATTTATTTATGTCATACAGGAGCAGAAACGAGATATTAGTCCCCCAGATGGTGGCTTTTTGCTCATCACAATCTTTAAAAAATGATGGAGAGTAACTTCAGTCAAACAGAACACTGTAACCCAAACTCCAAAAAGTGCCAAAATACAAGAAAATTAATAACTGAAGCCAGGCTTTTCTTGTTATAATTAAATAGTGAGAGATGAACATCAGAATACTCTTATTTCAAATAATTCTTATTACCTGGGGAAAGATGATATTACCAGCTCATAAAAGTGTTTTTCTTATTGTCATACAGCTATCTGGGGGGAGGGAATTGGAATGAAAGGAGAAGGAGTTTTCATAATGGCAATGTCCATATTTTGATGTAGATTTTTTGCCTGACTGGTATTAGAGTAATCAGCAGAAAAAGATTTTGTTCAATGATCTGCACTAACAGAACATTTTTTGCTGAAGTGGCCCTCCTGGCATTTTACTTTGTTTCAATAATCAGCTCAGATGAATTCAAAACCAGAGGGAAATTTCAACAATGGAACACATATTGAAGGCTGATCAAAATGCAATCATCAGCTGTGATGACATTATTGCAGGATGTTGAGTTGCCGTAATCAGACATTTGGGCTTGAGGAAAATATGAATCTGGATTTATCCTTAGTAGGAAATTGTGGGGAACGGTCCATCTTCTTCCCCCCACATAAGACTAAACAAAAAATGCCTTTCAAGCCGGAAAAACAAGAGTGAAGCCTTTTCTCTGATTCAACCAAGGACGGAATGAGCAGGCCTCTTGCCCTACCAGATAAGTTCACGGCAAGAAAACAGCACAAGGGTTATAATAACTGACAGAAAAATAGACAATAGGTTAAAAGCTGCCTCTGACAGAGTATGTGCCTGGCCAATGGTGATTGGCTAATTCAGACAGCGGTACTTTCTGGAACAATGATCTCTGATCTATAAGAAGAGAGTAAGATCTGCAGGGCTCTGCTTTCTGCCTGCCTGGGACAAGACCCTGCTGCAGCACCTGAACCTGCAAGAAACGCCAGCCCTGCTGCCTGGAGAAATGGAGAGGGGGTGGGAGCCGCCTGTGCCAGCTCCCGGGGACCTTGCCTGCCCAGCCTGGACTGAACCTGACCGGAGTAGGAGCCTGCCCAGCCTGCGTTTGCCACTTGCAACGGGACCAGAGCCGTGCCTGCCGCAGCAGGAAGGCATCACCCCGGTTACTGGGAAGCCTGCTCCCCTGTGGATCTCCAGCCGAGCCTGCCAGTGCATCTACGGAAGGAGGGGAAACGCGCGTACGGGTGCACGCACACACACACGCTTTAACTTTCTTACTGGGCTCAACTCCTACCCTTTCACTCCATTGATTTCACACCTCTCCTTCGGAGTGTGCCTTTTCTAGACCATAGTGCCTTTGAATCCCCTTTCCAATACATACCCAGCCAACCTCTCCTGAACCTTGATCCCTCAGTTTGTGTTGACCCTTAATAAACTGAGTAATCCGCAAACTAAACATTGGTCTCAGTAACAATTTGTGAGCATGGTGGGAGGGTACTCTGATCTACCCTCTAAGACACAGTCCCACAATGGCTGTTCCTCTGAGAGAGGCGAACGCCACGTGTGACCCTCGGGCTCATTCACAAACCTCTCCACACTGGGGGGGGAAGTCGCAGAAACATCCTGACAGCCGGGAGCCCCCCCCAGGTACCAGCCTGCGACAGAAATAAAACCACTTTATTTTTAAAAGCTTGAAATTTTCCTCACAGCGTGCTGTGCAGAGCACCTGTTTCTGCATTGTAAGTCAGAAAAATATCCAAAAAAGGAACATGGACCTGTACATCACTTCAGTTATTCCATATATCAGGGAAAAGATGCAGGCCCATTCTTCAGTTTTGATTTTTTTTGAGAGACAAATTCAATCATCTTCCCAGAAACCCAGTCAAAAAATACAGAAAAAATCAGATTAAAAAAAAAAAAAAAAA
>NW_009952440.1:47236-85962 GCF_000747805.2 Chaetura pelagica
GTGTGACCCTCGGGCTCATTCACAAACCTCTCCACACTGGGGGGGGAAGTCGCAGAAACATCCTGACAGCCGGGAGCCCCCCCCAGGTACCAGCCTGCGACAGAAATAAAACCACTTTATTTTTAAAAGCTTGAAATTTTCCTCACAGCGTGCTGTGCAGAGCACCTGTTTCTGCATTGTAAGTCAGAAAAATATCCAAAAAAGGAACATGGACCTGTACATCACTTCAGTTATTCCATATATCAGGGAAAAGATGCAGGCCCATTCTTCAGTTTTGATTTTTTTTGAGAGACAAATTCAATCATCTTCCCAGAAACCCAGTCAAAAAATACAGATAATATCAGATTAAAAAAAAAAAAAAAAATTCTAAAAAAAAAAAAAAAAAATTCTAAAAAAAATTTGCATGGACTCAGTTGAAGAAAATGTCTTCTTTCAAATAACCTTTCAAATAACAGCTTAGAATTAAATCTCAATTAAATGCTATTTTACCATAACAACAAACAAAGAAGGGTAAATGACACTTAGCAATTTTAAATTACTTAGGAGGCAAAAACCAGATAAACAATAAATTATTAATAAACCACAAGAGAAAGTATAAATCTGAAATAGTAACCTTATTAATTAATTATTTGTGGCACATTTCATATTTTCATCTCCTTTCACATGTAACATAAGGCATTTAAAAGACCTTTAGACCTGTAGGTGTTTAGCACATATTAGGAGATGTGGACTTTGGTGTTTTTACTGTTTGGCTTTGGTCCCATTACCGATCTTTAAAAGAGACTAATACAGCCTTAAAAGAGTCACCTTCAAGGCTGATAGGTATAAACATCAACTTTCCTGGAAAACATCCGCTGTCCCAAGCGTAACGTGCTGATGGAGAAAAAAAAAACAACAAAACACCAAAATTAAAAAGAAGCATTTATCATTCTTTCTCAGAAGAACATTCTGTTTGACTGGGAGGGGGGGGCAAATGCCTTGGCAAAGCACCTGGAACTCAATTCTGGATCAGCAAGGAAAATTTCTTGTTTTTATTGGTAGGCAGGTGGAGTGTGGGGCTAGTTAACCACAGCAAACGATGCATAAAATAAAATTGATTCAGCACAGCCAGAAATTGCAATGATGTTCCTAACGCAGATTAAATCTCAAGTGTCACCATGTAGTCCAGTGACTGCATTTGGAAAGGTTGTTCCTGCAGGAAGGTGAACTTTGGAGAAGGATTCATATCACAACAAATACTCCAGATTCCCAGACTGACTAAGACAGACCCTGGTTACTTCTTGCAGGTATAACACAAAATGTTAATTTTATAAATGTGCTTGGTTATGGGGAAGAGTTGCAATGTGGAAATCTGTTATTGTATCTCATCTTGTCCCTTTTACAATGTTTTATTTTTATAGATGTGTTAGTTTGTAATTTTATACCACAATCACACACAGCTGACATGCTACTCTTATTTCTACTGCTCCCTGAACTTTAATCTGTATTTGTTTAAAAAAAAAGGTCCATCACTAAACTTTGTTGTGATCACCAAAAAAGTTGGTATTTGGTGGAGCCTTGAGGGCTGAGGCCAGAAAAGCAAGAATTTGTATTGATCTAGTCCAAGTCTATCAAGTCTATGGCAAACATGAAAGTTTATTGTGGACTTTTGAGCTTCAGAATTACCAACTATGGACACACAGTGTTATATTTAATATTACAACTGGGTTGCTCATAGTCCTGACAGTAGCATACAAAAGAACTGTTGGTTGCTTACAAACATCTTTTTTTATGCATAGCTGGCACAGGATCCATACCATAATCGTATGTCAACATGCAAGATTTCACTCCAATTTGCTGGTGACTGCAAGACTAATTGAGCTGCTCTGTGTTACTGCCTGATATGAGTTTGGCTGTACCTGTTTCATACCTGAGACTCTGGCATCCTGATCATTCAGAAATGCCCCTGAGGCAATCATCTGCTTTGACAACCCTCCATGAGCTATGAGTGTGAAGCAACCTTCAGCATTTTGGGCCTGATATATTCTCATATGCATACTGTGTACACACTGGGAAAGAACAGAAAAGACCACATTTCTCTCTTATCTCAGTGAGTGCTGGTATGTCCTCATTCCTTTCATTTGACTCCAATACAATTGAATGCAATTTAAAAAAAAAAAAAAAAAAAAAAGCATGAGAATTGCTATGGAAAGAGGCAAATATGTTAAAGATAAAAAGGCAAAATTTAGACATTGATATATTCTGCTTAATCTGTTTACAAACAGTAAATATGCCCTTTCTAAATCAGAAAGGAGGGGGGCAGCAGGGGGGAAACACAGCAAGAGGAAATTGCTCTGTAAATGGAGGATGGAGAGAAGTTAAAAGCTGGTCAGGAAGCAGGGACTGGAGCTGTTGTACCTGGGTGACTGAAACTTTTGAGTCATGCTAAATATCTGACTTGGCACAAATCTTTTCTGTAGGCTTCTAAATGACAATCTCCTAATTCATTCAGCTCAACTGCAAAGATTTCTGACCTACAAAAGGATGTGGATAAGTCAACATTCTAGTAAGTACACAGTGTTTCTGTGCAGTTTGTTTCAGAAATCTAGGCAGAGATAATTCAGTAAGGAGAAAAAAAGAAAGAGCTTTTAGCTGGCTTGAGTTTCTGAGAGGTGAGTTAAGATAGGAGACATTTGGTTGTAGAAGTGTGCGTGAGAAAAATAGTCAGTTTTCAAGCCTGGTTCCTGTTAGCACAGTGTTTGGAACGTACCTTATTCCTTCAAGGCTTCACCAAGGCAACCAACCAAACCAGAAACCCGTTAGCAGGTTAAGGACAGAAGTCTGCTATGCTGTACAAGTGTTTAAAATTCAGTCTTCCATTTCCTTTGTTTTTTCTTTATTTTCATTACACATATGTGTCTTGGGATCCAAGGCATATCTTGACATTAGAAGGATGGTAAATTAGTTTAAATAACTCTTGTATCACCCTTGAAAATACTAAAGGATGAACCGAACATGTACTTGATATAAACCTGCTCATACTGGGGGGGAAATCAGATTTAAAATATAATAATCTGGCAGTACTACAAGGAAAAGCAATAATTTTTTTTATAGTGTACCAAGAAGGAAATGAAGAATAGCCAATGAGAAATAAGAAGGAAAATAATTTATGTGTGTGTGTTTCTCGTCAGAAATCTTGTTCCCTATCTGCTTTCCTCCAACTTTAGCTGCCAACATGAAGGACTCATATCTTTTGCAATATACCAGAATTGTGCTTTGTTCATACGTGCAAACAGAAGAAACTGAAATGATACAAATCTGCAAAGGCAGATCACATTCTTTACATTATTTTTGCTTTTATTCTAGTGTTAAAAAACAGTCACTGGCTTGATGCAGGCTGAATAATTACCACATAAAAAAAAGGGGAAGAGTGAGTTTGTACATTAATTAAAAAAGCTGCAGTCTTGCTTTCACAACAGTAACCAAGAACTGATACCAAAGAACTAAATATCTGGAATGAAATTTTACTGTAAGTATTTGCAAGACCCTCTCAA
The DNA here is from genome assembly GCF_000747805.2 of Chaetura pelagica. Classification (NCBI taxonomy): domain Eukaryota; kingdom Metazoa; phylum Chordata; class Aves; order Apodiformes; family Apodidae; genus Chaetura; species Chaetura pelagica. Next base: position 50,770 of record NW_009952440.1, read on the forward strand.
GCACTTTGCGCTAGTAAATGGGCTTTATACCATACCTGAGGCATAATCAGAATAATCAGTTGAATGTATTGTAACAACTTTACCTTGATTTCTCCCTTCAAGGGTCTATTTGTGTAAGGAAACTGTTAAGAAGCAATGTTCTATTCTGTTAAGAAGAAGAATATTCTATTCTGTTCTGTGTGACTCTCACTTCTGTCCCATGACTACCTCTTGGGTAGTCTTTGACTGACACCAAAGTTATTTGGCACCTAGCCATTACACTGCAGGTGTATTATTTTCTGTGAAATTTCGATCTTCCTGTCATCACTCAGGCAGTATTTTCCCCATGTTGTGCAGAAATGTGAGAATAAATACAAGTGTGTACAGTATACATAGCCCTGTATCTTGTTAATTCAAGTGTAGGTGTAGATATTCAAGCAGTTCTTATTTTATCCAAGTCAATTTGTACAAATGGGATTTCTTTCAGCACACACTCAATAGCTGTTTTTACACATAATGTTTATTATAATAATTGCATGCACAGGGTATGCAGTACTGCAGTATTCACACAGCATAATTCAAAGCATTATATGACTTCATATTCCAATACACAATGCAGAACTAGGGAAATGAAATATTAAGCCTTTAACCACAAATAGGCACCTTGCTTGATGACATTCAATTCAAAACCTAAATGCAAACTGCAGCATTTCACAAACAAGGTATTTTACCAAGCATGATCACATCTAGAGTAATTATGCTAAGTATTCTAATTAACTTTATAGCTTTCTAAAACACTTCATTTTGTTAAAATTGTCTTTTAAGTTATATATATATATATAATTTTATTATTTTTTTAACATTACTAAGTCTGCTAATGGCTTCTACATGTGAAAACATCCAGGACTGTGAAACTAGCATGACACAAGATTGTTTGGAAACTGTCTGAGTAGCCACAATTAGCTGCTTGCACAGTACATCTTATTTAATAAATGTTCTTCATCCTAAACTATGGCAGAATAAATTGCTGTTAAGCAACTGAACAGAAATCAGTACACTCTTGCAAGGTGCAACAGAGTATTCTGATTACAAAGGTAAAGGCAGTTGGCTGAAAACAAACCCATGTTCCCATGTCCATGAACTTATTTGGGGTCAAGATGGATATTTAAATGAGATTAATCATGTTAATCCATTTGCTGATTGAAAATAAACTGAGGGGCCTAAGACTTCAGTATTTCTACTGTTTTAATGACAATTTTGCCTTGCCAAAAGATACGAATGTGAATAATGTAGTACAATCAGTGGGTGAATGCCTGGAAAAAGACACAGTATGACTATGTGGTACAAGCGGGGCTATCTGAATCTTCTACTTGGGATACTACAAGTGAGGAATTATATTATTTTGAATACAACTTAATGTTTGGTTAGCAGGGGGGCTACAGGAGTGGGTTCTGTAAGAAGATACCAGGACTTATCTCTTAATTTTGTTTTGTTTTTAAATAAGGACAATTTTTGAAGTGTGGTAAGATGATGTGTGAGTACAACTGCAAACAAGGTGATATTAAAAATGATAATGGAAGGTGCTGTGGCAGCTCATTTTAAGCTCTATGCTAACTTAACAAGAGCTATTGTCTGGTTAATAAGGAAGAATATTCAAAGAAAGAGACTTATCTATTTATTTTTTTTTTTTTTTTCACCTTTCTGTGGTCTTTACATTTAGGAAATGGTAGAATCAAGTACATACAGAAGTACCAAACCAAAACTGCAGAGACAAATGACAAGATATTTCCACTTAGGAGGCAGCAAAATATATGACAGTCAACATGGACTTGTGAAGAATAAAATGCTTCAGTAAGACTTTTGACTGTCTCTTGTGACATTTTAAAAGCAATCCAGGGAAATACAGTCACATTTGTGGTATAAACCTTCTTATAGAATTATAATTTAAAATAATAATTAATGGTTCACTGTCATATTAGAAAGATAGCTCAGGTTGAGATCTCTTCTGGTCCAGATACTACCTGTTTTTTTTTTCTTGGTTATTACATTGAACATCTTAGCTGAAAGGAACATTCATTGTGCACATGCGAATGGTACCAAATAAGCAGCAGTTTGGAAGACAAAGTTAGGATTCCAAGTGATCTTTACAAATTGGGAAATCATCTATTGACAGAATGGAACTCAAAAGACAGGTGCAGAGTTGTATTCTCAGCAGAGATAGATATCCACAGACAGGATGAGAATTGACTGGTGGAATGTTGGTAAGAACTTTTCCAGATAGATAAAAAAGGCTGAAAGTGGTTGAGGAAAGATTAGAGGGAAAAAACAAGCCCTATTCAGTATGGGTGAGTGAAGATGAAGGAACAACATAATGCAGACTCACAAATATTGAAAATATTCTTGTAAAGCAGAAGATTAGGCAACAGATTGCAGGAAGATTTATGTTGAATATCAGGAAATTTAAAAATAACTACAAAGGCAATGGATGAAAATTATTTAATAAACCCAGTGAGTTTCCAGAATAAGATGCGTTTAATTACAGGCCAGAAATCTAATTTTGAAAGTGACTTTAGTACAGCCAGTGTTACATGACACAAAAAAAAATGGACCATACAACCTCTCCAAGTTCCTTCTAATTCAGAAACTTTATGATTTTGTGGGAAAAAAAATAATAAAAAAATCTACAGTGAGAAGCTAAATTCTTGCTTTGCTATTCCTTAGTGCCATTGGAAGTATTCCAAGTCCTGTCATTCATAGCTTACAAAAGAGAATATATTTATTTAATTATGCAACCTGAATATCTGTAAAGGTAATTCTATACATGTGCACATGGGAGATGAAAAAGCTATTCAGATAGCAACCACATTTTTAAGCTATTTAGTCTGTGAATTACTGGAAATTTTTCTCATTCTTACATTAAATGTTATCTATTCTTTGCATAAACTCAGAGGATAAAAGCAGCAAATCTGTCAGGTAATTGGGAAGGAAGTTAGCTGAGTGTTTTGAAACAGTGTAATGGTTCAAGGGCATAGGATCAAAAGTGCACCAAATTCTTGATTTGATGCCACGTGCCACTTCTAAACTGCATGTGGGGTTTCTGTTGGGTTCGGGTTTTCTCTCATGTTTGGGGAGTGGGGGAAGGAGGGGGGGGAAGGGGGGATTTAATATAACACTGAAATCTTACCTGGAACTGGAGATTTTTACACAAGATTTACAAATTTTGTATATATGATAGTGAAGTTGGACATTTCAATCATCTGGATAATTCTCAGAATTAAAAAAATAAATAAATAATTATTTTCTAATGAAGAGCTGTAACTGCCAAGCTGAGTGGTGTGAGCACTAAAAACAAAATATTGAACAGGCTTAATTCTGTGCAGAGCTGACAATCCACCGCAAATATTGAAACAGAGCACTTCAAGCATTTTCAATTTAGCTCCTTGTAAAGGAAATATTTTTGAGAATGGCAATGTATTTTTCCATGATCCTTAGAAGTATTAGGGTATTCACAATGTACAAGCTATTTCTGTAACATCTCTTTTTTTCTTAAAAAAAAAAAAAAGCTTTAAAAACACAGTATCATTGTCCATATAGCCCAGATGCTGAAAGAGACATGGAATCTCTTTAAAAATGACATTCTTATTCTGAGAAGTCCTATATACGAGGAGTAATTCCTTCTCTTCATGTCTCAAGAGCTTGAGTCTTACTTGTACCTACTTTTATGCGTTTGTAGCCATTTATGGATTTTTGTTAGACAAGCTCTTTAAAAGGGCCTGGATGTTAACTTTGGAAGACAGTAATAAAGACCTCAAAAATGAAGCAGGACTAGTAAGCAATCAGGAATATATGAAAAGACAAGTGTTTCAAAGCTAAATCAAGAGAGAAGAACCCTGTGTAAGTAGCAAGTACAAATGTGCTGCTGAGAGAAAAACAGAAAATATGTTCCAAGGCAGGGACTGCCTGCTGTGTATTTAGTTAAACTGTTTATTTTGCACCTCTAAAATCCCTACAGGCTTAAAATATTTTTTTTTAAGTGAAATTAATTATAATAATTAAAATATAACATAGGTTAACGATATAATGAAATATCTCCAATTAATTCAAAACGGAGGTCACAAGTAATGGTGATTTATATGCAGGGCATTTATTTGTTTCACTGTATGTAGGTGGGATGTGCACTCTGAGGATACAGTTTCTCCTATCAGAGCTAAAAGGAAATTTTCTTTCTACTTCAGTGAGACCGGTCACTTTGAAGGAAGTGATCAGATCAGCAGTTTTGACCTGGCAGAAGGATATTAGACTGAAAGAAAATAGATGAGAAAACAAGCTTTAATTAACAAACATGAGTTGTTCAGAGGGATATGCTGACTGTGTGAATTTATTTTCTTTCTCTTTTTCTGGAATGGAGAAGTCAAACTGAAGTTACCCTCACCTTGACCTTAGAGTATGTCTACCTTTTAATTGTGCTCAGCACAAAGGATGGGATCCCTTGAAGCAGCAGTCTGAGACTGCCAGCTTTAGTGCTCTATCTTGGTGTAAGATTTGGCCTACAGCTATGTCTCAGATTTCTTCTTCATTTTGTTGAACACTTCATTAATTCTGTCACAAGCTGATGCTGTTACAGAGGCCTCCAGCAGTCAGGATGCTTCTGTGACTTGCTCCCCCAATTTAGAGGGTTTTTTTAATGAGACGGAGGGCTCACACATGGCTCTTGCCTCTCACAGAGGAATGGCTGCTGCGGAACAGTGGTTTAGAGCAGAGATTGGAATACCACCCTCATTGCACCCAGGGTTATTTCCCAGGGCAGGCAGGAAGGCCTGGCAGAGTCCCAATGCCAGGGTCCACAGCAGGGAAAGTCCGAGGACCAGCAAAGAGGGGGGAGTCCCACACAAGAAGTACCCCATGCTGATATTTCACCTGCTAAACCTGTTGTCTTTTGTACCCCAGTAACCCCCTGTCCAGTCAGTGTCATAGCTGCAATGCATAAACATACTAATGTCCAGAGCCAGTTGGCACCCATGAGACTCCAGTTAGGGCAGTAATTATTAGGGGAAATCCATATATTGTTGCTCATCCTTCCTGCCTTGTATCACATCTTTTGTTTTCCTTTCATTTGCTCTTGAGCAGCAGGCCTGGTTTTGATCTGTTAGCTGGGCATAATCAGTGCAGAAGGCCTTTGCTGACTTAAAAGGCATTTGGTTAGACTTATGTGGGGAAGAAGAGCTTCCCACAAATTCATATAGTTTTTTAATTTTTATTTTTTTTTCCCCTCATGGTCTGATCAGTCTTTTAAATAATTCATTTGTTCTTGATCTTGCCCTGAAGCTAAGTAACAGTTCTGAGAATATTGCCTGCATCTTGGGCATAAAACTAAAAATTAACTGGAAAACAAACAAACAAACAAACATACCCCAGCAAACATTAGGAGAGGACTATTAAAATTGAATTTCTAAGGACCTCGAGAAAGGCATACAAAGACTCAGATGACTAAAAACCTAAATGAAGACAAAGCTTTTTCCTACAGGGAAAAAAAAAAAAAAGAAAAAAAAGAAAAAGGCTCAGTGTATAACCCTGCAGGATAATATGTTTGAGGAAAAGGCAAACATAAATAAAACATACAAAACAAAAATCAGTAGACAAGCCCAGTACTAACAAAGATGATGATGTTATTTTGTTTCAAAACATCACCTACAGAAGGATCTCTGTCAGAGCTGGGATTTTCATTTTCCTATTATTCTGAATTCCCCAGAAAGAGATACGGTCCCAACAGACATGGCAACCTAAAACGTGATACGGGATATTAAGACAGGGAGTTTATTATGTTTTATCATGTACTACATGCACTAAGCTGCAACTTAGCTAAAGTTGCTGACAGTAACATCCACAACTGTCTGCAAGACTGCAAAGTTGTGCTAGAGAATTTATAGAATATACATGTCCTATAGCACTGACAACCTGTATGAGATTATTTTCTTCAGTTTTTATGGTTTCAGCTGGTGCCTCAGAATTGTAATCTGAAAAATGCTTGGCACTGTTACTGTAGGTAATAAGACACCCTACCCTTTCTTACTGTCAGAAAATTCTTATGTTTGGACAAAAAGTGATTCTAGTACAAAGGAAGAACAGGATATAATTGATAGATCCTTTTGCTTGTCATCAAAAGCAAGTTGTAAAGAGTGGTTTCTGTGTGAAGTAACATTTTTTCCATCACTTAAGATGTCTTTAACATCAGGATGTTTTCTGTTTCTGGTGCATTACCCTTAAGCACAGGATAGTGATTGTGCATTTGTTATTGAAGAAAAAAGGTATGACATCTTGAATAATGCTGTAAATTAGATATCATCAATTTGCATAGGGTGACAGAGAAACAAGAGAAGCATTCTCATGTCATTGGAGTTCTTTTTGCAGATTGTTTGTGCTAAAGTCAATTAACTGAAAGGGAGCTTTTAATTAGAGAATGCTGCATTTTCAGATTTAACTCTGTGTGCTCTTGGTGTTACTACAATGCACTGGGAATGAAATCTTGGCTCAGTTGAAATCAATTACAAAACTAACACAAATTTTGATGGTGGCATAATTTCAGTCAATATGATTACAAATAAATTTCATCCTCCAGGTTGCTTCTTTTTGTTGATGGATTGCTGAAGTGGAATGTACAGGTTAAATAAAAATAACAGGAAAGACACAGTGGATACTGTGGTAGTAAATGCATGGTAAGTGGAGAAAAGGAGAAGTCAGTAAAAACAAAACAAATGATGACAGAAAGCAAGAAAGAGCATAAAATATTTGGAGGGGAGATAGTGCAAATATGCTATGGGTGACATTTGTGTAACTCTGAACAGGAGCTGAATATGTACAAATAAGTAGTACTACACAGACAAGTAAATGAAAGTGTTTTTATTACTAGGATTTTATTTCTGTCTCAACAGGTGGTTTTTTTTTTTTCCATTTCCCTTTCAGAAACTGATATTCTAGTTGGACTGTGGGTTTTTTTTGTTGTTGTGTTGTTTTTTTCTTTTTCTTTTTCTTTTTGCCACCAAGCTCTATCAGATAGATCTCACAATTTAAAAAAAAAATAATCCTGGGGATGTTTCAATGATGGTCACCTGGCTACTGCTGTGAACTGATCTAAGAAGTATTTTGGAAGTAGAAGGAGAAATATCTACACATTCAGCTGGTGATCCATATTGTAAAGTTGAAAATCACATTCTTAGCAGATCACACAAAATGGGGACAAATAATGCAACTTAATAAATAGGGTATATTTGTTAAAAATGATATTTCAAGAATAGCACTCTCACCACATTTCTAGTTTGCTGTATATAATATTTAATTAAAGGCTTTCATAAAATGGCAGCAGATATTATTTTTTAATCAGTGGTTTGTTTTTCTCTGAAGACAGAGAATTATTACCTGGCCAGAATTTGGTTTAGGTACAGTTCAAATGTTTTTGTATTTGTCAAAGTTTTTGGACACCTGAATAAAGAGAAGGTTTATATTAGTATAACTAAATATTATAAATAACAATATCCCTGTAAAAATTACTGGAATAAACCTCATGTGTTTAAAACTTTCGATACAAATTAAAAATGCTACTAAGTAGGAATATAATTATGGAATTTTATAGATTTATTTTACTGAAATTACTACCAAGTTTGTTTTTTTTAACCCTACAGACATTTTTCAAACCACTTGAATTAGAACTATGGGCACATATGTGGAAAACATAACCTCTAAACTAAGCATAAAGAGACCAGGAGAGTATTCTGGATTTATAGACATTCTAAGATAATCTTAAACAAAACAGTGAAATAAATTAATTTTCAAAAAAGTCATATATCAGAAAGAAATATACTGGCTTTAAAAAAGTTAAGGTTAGTCCATAAAAGTTTCAGCAAGGTATTAATTTTTTCTTAATGTTATCATAACATTGGAAGTGGTGATACAGATCGATGGTACTATCTTCAATCTGATATAAGATCTTCCTGGATGAAAATGTATAAATACAATAAAATATGACACAATATAATATGAGATTAGATGATATAAGTAATATAATATAAATGTAACTATTTCTTAGTAGTTACTTGGAAAAATAACTATTTCTTCTTTTAATGGACAACTGCATATTCTGGAATACGATTTGGCATGCATCTGAAACTAACATATAAAATATACTTCAGCTTTGAATGCTGACAGTCATTCATCTAAAGACTTCTGCATGATTATTTGATGAATTTACTTGTTGATATGATGGGATTTTTGTTTCGGTTGTTTGGGGGTTGATTTTTTGGTTGGTTGGTCTGGTTTGTTTTTGTTGTTATTTTGGTTTGGTTTGGTTTTGGGTTTGTTTGGGGTTTTTTTTTATTGTTTTTGATGTCTGAGACACACAAAACATGAAAATGTGCAGATTTTTGAAAAAAGTTTGCTGAATGTCATGACTGTGTAATGAAATTCACTTTTCTTTGGAACAAATTCTTTCATAAATCAAGGACAGCTAGATCTGACTTGTTTTTTGGGTTGTTTTTTTGGGGGGGCGAGTGAAAGCAGGGATAATTTTTTGTGTTCTTTACATTTTGCTGCTTTATAAGAAAGTCTCTGGAACTTTCTGATTTGTTTTGTACACACCCAGTTCATAAACTGTCTAAGGATGTGTATTTTGAGGATCCTTGATGAGCCAAGAACTCTCAGGAAGACCAAGATCTATGGTGTTCTTTGCATATGTCATGTTGATTTTATAGACCTGTCCTGTTACTATAGTATCCTTACTAGTTAATCCAGACAACATGTTTATTTCACATGGAAAATCTTTGCACACAACAAATACATCTGTGAAGTTTGTCCATTGAAACTGGTGAAATAAAACTCCAGTTAATTTTGTCCCACGGTGTTCTAATATAAACTTGCATTAGTGCTACAGAAGATCTTAAGTCTTTAATATAATAGAAGGTAATACACAATCATTTATTTTCATCATCTGCAGGCTAAACATGTTCTTTTTTTCCATATATGTTTTGTCTATTCTGAGGAAAATGCATCAGAAAGGAGAAGCAAACATAATCTGAAATTCATATCTGCAATTTTACGACTTACTATTCTTATGTGTTTGGAAATATATCTGCCCTGCTTCATTTCCTTTCAGTGGAAGAATATATTTGTCAGCCACGCTTTTTTACTGATGGTTTGTGAAAAACAAATAAAAGAAAAAGATAGGGAAAGGATAAAGAAATTAAGTAGAAAAAACATTTCACTAATTCTAAATCTGTGCCATCATCTCTTTAACTGAAGTGTCATCATGGTTTTACAATAGGTCTATATTATTGTAGATTTGGTGGGAATTTTAATTAGGAAACTATTTCAAAAGATGCAAATGTGTGATAAAAACACCAATTTTTCCATTGTTAATTACTGTCCCTTATTGAGGACATTAAATCAGCCTGTAAAAATACCCACAATGTGTAGAGAGCCCTTTTACTGAGCATGTGAGCAATCCAGACTTTACTGTAAACACGTGGGCCCTGATTGAGAAACCAATCACTGTTTAGGTCGCAGCAGGCTTTGGGATAATTGACCAATGACAAGTGTAATTCTGGACACGCGGACACAGTAAGAGGTTATATAAGGTTGTTGGCATGTAAACAAAGTTGGCATTCACCTAATGATATTAATTTCTGCATGTTTGTCCATGATGACCTCCCGCAACAATGGGTTGTCCATTGCAATAATTTTTATTCTCATGTCAATATAGAGGTGCTGTCTTCTCTCTGCTGTGTCCAAATGAAAATATTCCAAAGCAGAATCATAGAATCATAGAATTATAAAACACTGAGGTTGGAGAAGACCTTTAAGATCATAAAGTGCAACTGCTAACACCCAGCATCGCCAAGTCCACCACTAAACCATGTTCCTCAGCATCACATCTACATGGCTTTTAAATCACTCCTTGGGTGGTCATTCCACCACCTCCATGGGCAACATTTACAAGGGTGTGATAACCCTTTCAGTAAAGAATTTTTTGCCTAATATCCAATCTAAACTTTCCCAGCAGAACTTGAGGCTGTTCTCTCTTGTTCTATTGCTTGCAATTTGAGAGAAGAGACCAACAAGAGTGTTGTGTTCAGTTTAGAAACTTCTGTGTCACACTGACTTTTGAGGGTTTAATTGGGACCTAAACACCTCTTATACCAGATTAAGGATATTTCTGTCAATCTCATTTCCTAAAACAACTTAACATGGAAACCTTGCTTAGATTTCATTACATCACTACCTCCTTCTCACCAAGGGACACAGTTCCTTAGAAAATTTGTTCAAGTATAGTTTCTGTTGGAGCTTAGATACTGCAAGGCAGGTTATATAAAATGAACAGTAGCTGTTTTGACTCATTTCCAAAGAGGTTACACTGCACCTTTCTTCATTCCAGGTTATTATATCTGGCCATCAGTGTGCTGTTCTGAGTCACGTACAAGCTCCCACTCACCCGCTTCAGAAATATGGCAGTCATCTGCTCTTTTTACTGTAATGGAAGTACATTCATTCAAAATCAGTAGCTGGCTATACCAATTTTTTTTATAATTCTTTTCCTGATTACAGCTGAAGAAGTAAAGAGGACTTTGCCTGCAGTTCACTTCTATCTTTTCTCAATTTTTATTTTTATTTCTAAAGAAGCAGGAAGTATGATTTAGAATTAGAGTATTAAAAGCTGATTGATGTCATAAGCTTGTTCAGTATTGCCTTTCTTTTGTAAAATACCTCTAAAATAGAGGTTTCTAGTTGCCTTATGATTTGTTATTTAAAGCTGGACATAGTAATTCAGTCAGCAGGGAAATATACCAATATGATTTTGACATTGCAGCATCACTTCAATAGGCATGCTCTGGGATTGGCTTCATTTTCTTTCAACTTACTGTTCATAATTTCATCTCCACAGATTTGTAATGACATTGTTTTGCCTTGACATTGTAACATAATCTACATATATTTGCATAAAAAAATCAGACACCATTTGAGATTCTCAGACATGAATTGTGCATGCTCTGAAGTAGTATCTCAGCTCAAACTGTCTCCAAAGTTTATTCCAACTGTAATTTAAAATCTCAGGGCTTTTAATTGGTAGCTTCTGGGATCACAAATTTCAGAAGTTGAACCTGATTTTCTAAAATGTATGTTTTATACCATCTATGTAATCTTTGCAGAAGTTATTAACTCTTATCTGGTGTAATCCCCACCTGTCTCTGAATAGAGTAATTAAACTGTGCATGCTCTGAATCCAAGTCTTCAAACTAATAACTGAAATAATAACCATATGTATAACTGAACCCAAATTTTCTTCATCAATTTGACTGCTTCTGGGATTTCTCTCAGGAACAGAAAGCGTTTATTATTTTTATCTTCTGGTTAGAGCTATCCCTGATAGCCTCTGTAGGGTTTCTTGGAGTATTTATGGAGGCAGTATTTACCAAGACAGCTGATTGTACTGAATCTTCTGAAGTTTTATTGTGGAGCATTAATCCTATACCTGGATTGAGTCTTGAACTTACTGAATTGAAATAAAAAATTGTTCTGAGATGCGTGTTGTGTAAATAAGATATATAGCTATGAATCCGTATGTTAATATATTCTACAATTTTACTTTTGCAAGGCTGTGCTAAAACTAGGACATCTTGGACTAAGTCAACAGTAGCACAAACTTTACAAGTGCATCATTACATTAAACTGTCACTTCAATAGAGGTGAGCAGAAATCTTGGTTCCTTTATGGATATGGGTTGCTGCAATGTGAAGAAGTGGAAAATATAGCCAGAAATATAGTCATAAAAACTTGGTATTGCAGGTGACCTCTTGCTGGAGATCAACTTAATTAAATCCTACAGTAGGATAAGGTTTTGAAAAGTAAAGATTCATAATACCTGGTTGGTATTTATAGCTGACTAATCAGATCAGACTCTTCAGTTTTTTCCTTGATAGTGGCCATTTTCAGACAGGATTATAGTACCTGAAAGAGGAAATCTATTTCGTACCTGTGGGGGAATCTTTGAGTTTTCATTGCAAAAATGTTAAATTAGAGGACATTTTTTTTATTATTTTTTTTTTTCCCCAGACTATAATTGTATACCTCTTAAGAACAAAACCTCTGATTTTATTTCTCTTTCTCATTGTTTCTTTTTTTAATACATCTTTATTTATATAAATATAAGCATACATAATGAATACAGATATGTGCACATGTCACAATATCATTTGTCCTGTTCTCATTTTTTTTTTTATCAGAAAGTACAGGAGTTCAGGAGTCTGACTTCAGTATATGAGGTTAAATTCTACATTCTCCATGTTGAATAGCTAGTTAATACCAAGGAAGTTCAACTCTATCACAAACTGGATTGTATCATTTTTGTGTAAGAAAAGGACTTGAGACTTAAATATCTTTTTGGTGACTGTCACATCATAGTAAAAACTATTATTCCAAAGTTTCTTTGAAAGGAGACAGAGAACATGAAAACAGCTAAAAGGCTGCAAAAAAAAAATATAATTTGATCACAGTGAGGACTTCACATAATACACAGAAAAACTGTCATTTTTGTATCCTAGAAAACTGTCTTTTATCTGCCTCAATATGGCAGATAAATTGTCTTCAAATAAAGATTTTAAGATACATTAGTGCAGGTCACCTTCTTTTTCTCCCATCTTCTGTAATTCAAGTTTTTTACTGACACCTTTACATTAAATAAGTAAAAGGGGGAACTCTGTGATGAAAGACTGATTTGTGATAATAAAACAGGGTATGTCTGCACTGGTGTGACCTTCCTTCTCAAGTCAATGTCTGTGTAAGATAAACATGAAAAATAAAATAAAAGGATCTCACCATATCTGAATGAGATAACTTACACTTAAAGTTCATATTTTATTAAATTCACTGTTACCTGGTCAAATTCAGAAAGGAGGAAAAAGTCTTAAGGGTAAAACATTCTGTTTTAAACATCTAGTTATGGACTACTTTCTTTATGAATCTTGCAGCACCTTCAGAGATTTTATCCTTTTCCACCTTCACATTGCAAGATTTTAAGCTCTGCTACATTTAAGTTCTCTGGGCCAAGTACAACTTTATTGACCTAAATTTGTGCAGTGTAAAGGAGAGTACAGAAATTACTCTATAGTTAGTGTTTCTAGGTATCAGTAATATAAATAATAAATAACATAATAATAAATAACATAATAATAAATAAATTCCCCTATTTTCCTCACAGCCCACCCTGCTCCCACTTGAATTTTCTTGATTGTCTGGTTACTGGTTTTTGTCTTCTTTTCTTTCTTTCTTTCTTTCTTTCTTTCTTTCTTTCTTTCTTTCTTTCTTTCTTTCTTTCTTTCTTTCTTTCTTTCTTTCTTTCTTTCTTTCTTTCTTTCTTTCTTTCTTTCTTTCTTTCTTTCTTTCTTTCTTTCTTTCTTTCTTTCTTTCTTTCTTTCTTTCTTTCTTTCTTTCTTTCTTTCTTTCTTTCTTTCTTTCTTTCTTCCTCTTTCTCTTTCCTCTTTCTCTTTCCTCTTTCTCTTTTCTCTTTTCTCTTTTTTTCTTTTCTGTCTGGTCTAAGCAAAGAATCTACAAAGGCCCTTCAATCATGTCTTCTTAATAATAATCTTGCAAGTTAACCAGCCAAATGCAGAAATGTATCATTTGCAAGTGCGAACCCTTTTATAAGGAGGTTGGAAACACTGCAGCTGGAAGCCAACTGATTATTGCATTTTGCCAATTTGAAGTCAATGGCAAGAAATTAATTCAAGTTGCTTTTATTCTGAGAAGATTTTCCTCGGTAATTGTTTTGGGGAAGTCATATACTGCCAATATTCTGTTTGGTGCTGGCTGTCTGAATAGTATTTAGATCAGATTTTAGGCTTTGATCATTATTCATAGATGTCTAAAAAATATGTAACTTCAGAGCTTGATTTTCTCTGAAGCTATAGCAGTGATTCCACCTGCTTCCCCTTCACCCAGCGGTGAAGTCTTTGGTTTCTACATCTATGCACAGGAAAAAAGCATAGTAGTTTCATTACAGCTCTCGTGGGTTTTTTTGTTGTTTGTTTGTTTGTTTGTTTGTTTGTTTTCCAGCAAGTAACTGAATAAGTCAACTGCAAATGTGTAGTGCATGAATTAACATGATGGACTTTGATGTAGAAACCAAACATAATGGGCACAGGTTTTTTTTGTTATTGACTTAGTCAGGATATTTTATTCTTAATCACACTCAGGATAGCAGCATGTAACTAATATTTCTTTATCCCAAGCTGAAATGACAGATTTGTATAACTGTTCATGAAGCTGCAAAATGGATTAGGGACAAGTTTGGCTGCTCTTTTCTTTATTTCGATAAAACTCTTGAAGTTAAATAGCTTAGACATTAATACACAAAAATGATGCTACAAAAAACATTATTAAACATGCAAAGTGTCACATGAAAATCAGTAAAAGTCTGAATCAAGATTTGTGTTTCAATGTAACTTGGCCATTTCGATATTGTGATGCATACTTAATTTCTGCCTTTCTTGTTATGCTTGCTTGTGGGAGATCACTACCATTGCTACAATGTGTGCTTGAAGCTGGAATGGACTTGCTGATGGACTCAAGTGACTGAAAGATGAATGAGATGAATTATGAGAACTGTTCCTCATCTCTCTCCCTGCCACAGTTTCCCTGTATGCCACTGAGGTAGATTCTCCTGTCCTCAGCTTACGTGAAATCCTTCTGATTCAGTCTCACAAAAGCTCACCATGTAAAGATACAGTTCAAGCTGAACTCAGAAACACCTGGTTTAGCAAATCCAGGAGAACAGAGTCATAATACTCTTCCAAATTGTGCTTAACCTTCAGGAAGTACATAACCACAGGTACGACTGTAGCTCTTGGCAGAAAAGGTAAGGTGAAATTCTGAAGACAGATAATTATTCTAGTAAGAGGACAAACCTAGTTTTTTCTGTCTCAGGTGCTCATTATGAACTGGTTCTTCAGATCTCCTTTTCCCAGTGACTGATCTTTATGTCTCTCCCCACTTTCTTATTGTTGCTCATCAAAATAATACATTTTTTATTTTGGATTTATGGCAAAAAAATGCACTGAGGTTATGTATTAAACACCCCTTACATAATCTGGGCTGCACAAGAGCAGCTATACTGGTCTTACTTTATTACATATATGTGAAGTCCTATTACATATATACTCCTAGATGTTCAGGACTGTATGTTTTCCAGTCATCTAGCCTTTCAGTTACGCTCAAATTTGAAGCATTTGATCTAATATACACTGAAGTAATTGTTTGTTTGGTGTTGGTTTTTTTTCAGTTTTTTCTTTCTTTTAACCAGAGTTCTACAGGATAGAACTTATAAATTTTGCTGACAGATTCCTATTTGCATAATATTTTTTCCCCCATGTGAACAGTAACACTTAAACAGTTTTCAAATAAAGGCATAGAATAAAGGCATAAAGGATCCCTTTAATTGCTATTTCCAGAAGAGTCGTGTAATGTATGTGGGAAATCATATGAAACTGATTTAATACATTTTCTTCATTAGTGGAAAAATATATGTATTCATGGTTGTTATGCATTTCTAATTTAAAATATTGAGGAAAATGAGAACTGAACATTTCCAGCTTACCTTTCAGTTTGAAAGAGATATTTTTTTAAGCTGCCAGATTGCCTGTTGCATCAAAGTAATCAGCTGTTACAGATAAGGGATAATTCCATCGTCGCCTAATAAATTCTGTTTTAGCAATAACTGCAGCTTTGATTAACTATTTCCCATTATCACTACCTAAGTATTTTAGAAGGAATTATTTTCTACTAGGTACATGGAAGTCTAGTTTGCAGAGTTTCAAATTTTGTAATCCCAAAGCATATTTGCAATATTTATTTGCATATAATCCACTATTTGTTTCTAAAACATCTGTTACCCTAAAATAAATGCATTTAAAACCAAAGCTCATTTATATTAATTAATTTGTGATCATAATTTAAATTCCTTTTTGAAGCTAAAATTGTGCAATATACTGAATTTTATAAAGACATTATTATTTTGAGTACCTTCATTTTCAAGATAAAGTCTTTTATTTATGTGTTATATACATTTTCAAGAGGGATAGGGCTCTATAGAGGAGAAGGCTGAGAGGGGGGGTCTAATAAATGTTTATAAATTATATAAATCAAGATGGCAGGGACAACTTCTTTTTACTTGTGCCCTGTGACAGGACAAGGGGCAATGCACTCAAACTTGAGCATAGGAATTCCAGCTCAACATGAGGAAGAACATCTTTACTGTGAGGGTTACAGAGCACTGGGACAGGCTGCCCAGAGAGGTTGTGGAGTCTCCTTCTCTGGAGACTTTCAAGACCTGTCTGGATGCCTTTCTGAGTGATCTGCCCCAGTTTTTTTGGTACTGCTCTGGCAGGACTCGATGATCTTTGGAGGTCCCTTCCAACCTCTACTATTCTGTGGTTCTATGATGTAAACATATTTGTATGAATTCAAATAAATAAATAAATAAATATTTTCCAGTAATTTAAAAACATCTTACTTTCTCTTCCACCCTATTCTCTTTAACAGTAACTTTCATCTACATATCTTTTGACAAATCTCTACTGTACTGGCAGGATGGAGGACCTGAAGTGTAAGGTATTTTTTTTAATCTGGGAACCCAGTTCTAACTGCTCCAAATTTTCTCCCATATCCGCTGTTCCTTTTTGCATACTAGAGGATAAAAAAACTCTAATGATGGTGGGACAGGACTGGAGAGACAACCTAGGATGTTTGGATCACTGACTCTCATCAGGTTGTCTTTACTGAAGACCAGAAGCTTTATGTGACTCATAGGACCATAGAGTGGTTTAGGTTGGAAGGAACTTTAAAGATAATTGAGTTCCAAACACTCTGCATGGGGAGAGACACCTCCCACTAGACCAGGTTGCTCCAAACCCCATCAACCTGGCCTTGAAATCTTCAGATCATGGGGCAGCCACAGCTACCTGTTCCAGTGTCTCAACACCCTCATAGTAAACAATTCATTCTTAATATTTAATCTAAAACAATTTAAAACAGTCCCCCCTCATCCTATCACTACATATCCTTGTAAAAAAAAAAAACCCTTTCTGACTTTTCTGTAGCCTCTTCAGGTAATGGAAGGTGTTCTAAGCTCTCCAGACTGAAGAACCCCAAGTCTCTCAGCCTGTCTTTATAAGAGAGATGTTTTAAGCCCTCAGATTGTCTTTATAATTTGCCAGGCTCAGTCTATTTTTTCCTGAGTGAATAATCTGATTCTCAACCAACTGTTGAAAAAAAACAACAACTAAGGAAATCAAAGCAGAATTAAGACTTGCAACTAGATGGGTAGTTAATTGTTTAATCAGACGTTTACTTTTGTGGACACATACTTCATTGCCAGCTGTCCCATTTTCATTGCCAGTTTTCCCACACATTTTTTTTGCAGAACTTAATGTCCAAATCAGGTTGTGAATTTTAACAGTTGGCATGAGGTTGAAAGTTTTACTCTAAAAATGCAGTTGAATTGCAAGGTTCTTGTAAATGCAGGTATCTGTGAAGAATAATTTTTTACATTAATGCCCTGAAACACTTAATACAGTGATAGTTTAATTGCTATCTTTTATATTTATATGCTTCTTTTATTTTATATACAGTGAAATTAAAGGTGAGCGAACTAAAAAATTAGAAAAAAAAAATTAAGTGGAGAAATGCCAAAAATACAATTTATTCAAAAAAAGGAGCACAAGACATTTAGAAAGCAAAGCTCAACAGATACAGTCATTTTTACTGAAGTCTGTATTACAGGTCATGTCCTGGGGTCATGATTATAGAGATATTCAGGTACTTTTTCTCATACATGTTTGAAAAGGATATGGAAGGCTTTACATTAATATATATAAGAAGCTATTAAAAATTGCTCTCCCAACTCCTCTTTTCCGGAAACACTGTTCCTCCCTCATCTCTCTTTCCCCCTCCCCTTCCTAACCATTAAAAAAAAGAAGTTTTATTGCCATGAAGTACTGCCAGAAATCTGTTATGAACTCTTCATTCTTAGTGACAAGGAAAAAAAAAAATTCATATATTTTCTTTCTTCTTTCATATCAACACACATCACTTCTTTATCATTAGTGTAAAACTTTTGGCCAAAAAAGCAAAAAATAATTATGCTGAGCAACTTTTAATGACTTTGATTTAGCAGAAGAAGTGAGAAATACATATAATGCAGAAGTAGCTTGCACTATTAATCTATTAACCGTAAAAGTTAAATGACTGAATCTGTCAGAAATTTGAATTGTATAGTTCCCTTTTCTCTGTGTTAAATGGTACTGCATTTAATTAAAGACCAGTTCTAGAATATTAATTTATCTTCTAACTGAATCAGATTTTTTTTTCTATTTAAAGCCCTCTCCACACAATATGCATAATATTCCCTGCCTATTTAATTAGTTCTGAAAGCTACTGTGTATGTAAAATTGTATTTACATAACTTATTGTATGATCACACCAAACCCCTGTAGATAAAATTAACAAAGAAAAAAATTCAACATTTGTAATTTTTAGATATTATTTTAAAAATTATTAGTGTAAAATTAATTCTAATTTGTCACAATACAATTGTTCTATGTATATATTCAAGGCAATTTGCACTCTAATGTAAATTAATCAAGTACGGCAGTTTTCAAATATTCCTTTGAGAAACATCTGAAAAGAGTTCTTAGATTAGGCATTTACTCATCAAAATACTAAAACTTTCTTGTTTGTTGGGTTTTTTTTTGTATTTTTGGTTGGTTTTTATTATTTTTTCATTCTTCAATTCTTATTTGCTTCAGACTCTTGGCTGCTTGATGTTGTTCTCCTTTTTACAATTAAAACATAATTTTAAGCTCATTAGACTAATAGTAAACTATTTATCTGAAAAAGAAATTTTAGATTGGGGCTTAACGTGTTTTAAATAAGCATGTGTAAGTCTCATTTTGAGATCCTGTTGACATATTAGCTAAAAATTAGCCAGCTTCTGAGAACAGAAATATTTAACTGCATGTTTCCTCTCTCAGAAAAATATTGAAATAGAAAACTGAATATTAAAGAAGAAACAATTACTGTTTTTGTTGTTGTGAAGTGGTAGGAAATTTTCAAATCTCTAAAAGGTAATAGAAAAGTCATCAGGAAATAGAGAAAATAAACATATAGCACTAACTTCATCAAAACATCAGATTTGATTAATGATGGTTTCTAAACAAGATTAGCACATAACAAGAACATGAGCTAAGCATATCTCCATATATATTAATATAATGTATACATACATCTATATAAACAAACCAATAGAAAAAACTGTTGGAAAATAAATATTTTTAATGGATTGATGGAACTAAATTTCATAAATCTGACATATCGATAATTTTCAGTGTCACTATAAAAGAAAAATAAGAACTTTGCTCCTCAAATCTGGACAGCTTATTAAAGTACTGTGATGTACTTTAGCATGTAATTTTTTTGAGGTTTTATTGTCCAGAGAAATGGTAGTGAATAAAGGTCTGAGTTATGGAAATACCTTTAGAATAATAGAATAGAATCATAGAATCATTAAGATTGGAAAAAACCTTCAAGATCATCAAATCCAACCATCAGACCCACACCCCTGTGAGTACTAAACCATCACCTTAAGTACCGCGCCTACCCATTTTTTTAACACCTCCAGGAACAGTGCCTCCACTTCCACCCTGGGAAGTCTTTCCTGATGCTTCACCGTTCTTTCTGTGAAGAATTTTTTCTTAATATCCAATATGAACCTCCCATGGCACAACTTGACCCCATTTCCTCTTCTTCTACCATTAGTCACTAGGCAGAAAAGGCCAACACCCACCTCACTACAATCTCTTTTCATTTAGCTGTAGAGAGCAATGAGGCCTCCCCTCAGCCTTGTCTTCTCCAGGTTGAACAGCCCCAGCTCCCTCAGTCTCTTCTCTAAGACCTGCTCTCCAGATCCTTCATCAGCCTAGTTGCCCTTCTCTGCACTCCCTCCAGCACCTCGATGTCTTTCCTATGTTGTGGTGCCCAGAACTGCACACAGTACTAGAGATGGGGCCTCAGCAAGGCCGAGTAGAAGGACAGGAGCAACTGCCTGGCCCTGCTGGTCACAGTATTTCTGATGCAGACCAGGATGCCATTGGCCTTCTTGGCCCCCTGGGCACACTGCTGGCTCATGTTCAGCTGGCTGTCAATCAGCACTCCCAGGTCTCTCTCGGCTGGGCAGCTCTCCAGCTGCTCTTTCCCAAGCCTGTAGCTCTGCCTGTAGCTCTGGTTGTTGTGGCCCAAGTGCAGGACCCAACATTTGGCCGTATAGAAATTCATACAAGTGGCCTCAGCCCATTGATCAAACCTGTCCAGATCCCTCTGCAGTCTCCCTACACTCAAAAAGATCAACACTCCCACCCAGCTTAGGATCATGGGCAATCTTACTGGGGGGTGCACTCTATCCCCCCATCCAAGTCATCACTAGAGATGTTAAACAGGAGCAGGCCCAGCACTGAGCCCTGGGAACACACCTGGGGACCACCCACCAACTGGATTTGACTCCACTGAACACAACTCTTTGAACCCGGCCATCCAGCCAGTTTTTTATCCAGCAAAGTGTGTGCACATCCAAGCCACAAGCAGCCAGCTTCTCTAGGGGAATGCTGGGGGAAACCTTGACAAAGGCTTTGATAAAGTCAAGGTAGACAACAGCCACAGGTCTTCCGTCGTCAAATAAGCAGGTCACCCTGTCATAGAGAGAGACTAAGTTTGTCAAATAAGACCTGCCTTTCATGAACTCATGATGACCGGGCCTCATCACCTGGTTGTTCTGCATCTACTACATAATGGTTTCATTTTATCATCCTGAAAATTCTTAAGTACGAAGATAGCTTTATGCATATTAATAACCCTATTGAATTCTAAAAGTAAAGCAACGTGTACACTTAATATTTGCAGATGCTGAACCTTGAGCAATGACTTAAGTCCAATGTATAAAAAAATAACCAATTTAAATTAATTTTATCCTAAACTGTTAAATCCAACTCCTTAATCCCTTTTAGACTACTATCTGATTTTCAGAGCTGTTAAGTTTTCATAGTGTTCTGTGAGTTTAACATATGTGAAAACCTTCTATGTTGTTTTGGATTGTGATTATTTCCTAAGACAAAATATAACACATGTTTGGTTTTTCTCATTCCTATTCTATAAGTACAGCAATTTTAGAATATGTTCAGATGAAACAAAGGCAGAACTATTAACTGGGAAAATGGTCCTCAAAATTAAAAATATTACAATATTTTCAGTATTACTTGTGTGTGTATCCTTTCTCTAACCCATTGAAGAAGGCAAAATTTTTACCTAGCCTTAAAAATAAGCTGTTCTCTATCACAATGTTCTGAAGATAAGCACTCCCTTCACTGTTTTGAACTAGAAGACATTAAGAACTAAAAAACTGCATATTGGTCCAGACATGATCTGTCTTCCTGTTTCATTGTTGTGATTTTGCAGCACAGACCAGATGAATTTCAATAGCTTATCAAAAGAGATTTCATAATTTAAAAATCCATTTTGCTTCTGCATTTAAACAGTTATTAGAGAAAGAGCTCTACAAAATTTATATCGTATGAATGGCTCTACATTTGATATTTCTGAGACTAATTAATTAAAAGTCTGAAAATTAAAGTCTGACTATTTTTTGGTTTTTTTTTCTTAAAACATCCCAATATATAACTGGGGGGGGGGAGGGCGGGGCGGGAAGGTAGAAATAGTTACAGCTTTCATTTAGAGTCCTGTGTGTGGTAAGTCAATAGAAGAAATATCAAATGAAAGAGAGCACAATAATAAAAGAACGCAGTCTCCAGTGCTGTGGAGCTCTTAACCAATACTCTTTGTAGGTTAATAATAATATCAAGTCATCATAGGGTCAGTTCTAGAAGGAATCTTACTTGATGGAAACGTGACAAGAATCAGTCTGTGTCAAGACAGTCAGAGGCTACATTACCAGTAGTGAGAAGTGTTTGTGATCACTGAGCAGCAGGAACAGGGTGAAAAGATAACCTGTAAGAAAATAATATTTGAGAACAAATAATTCTGACAAAATATAAATACACTTACTCCTCTGAGAATTGCTAAACAATATCCAGATAAATATTTTGTTGTACAAAACCCTAACAGAAGCGCAAGAGCTTTAATAAATTCATAGCTAATAATAGAAATTTATGGAACACTTAGAAGGCTGTCTAAGGTATTGACCATATTATATGCAGTCCTAAAAAGGGAAAAAGTACTTTCAGTACTGTCAGGGAGTTGATATGCTTGGGAACAACAACAATCTGCTAAAGAATTTTCTGTTCTACAGGGTACAAAGTAAAATAATTCAGGTTATTCTCTTCAAGTCAATGGGTTTGTTGGCATAACCCATGAAGTAAGTCATAATTTGTGGAGGAACTTCTAATACAGCTGGTTGTGGAAGAATTTTTAATACAGCAGGGACATGATTTTGTGACCCTGGAAGAATTTAACAATCTCTGATGTAGCAGCAGAGTATGAGACTAGCCATTGTCCCTCTTCAAAGCCAGGCTTGTCTTTGGCCTTGGGAACTCAAGGAAATGTATCTTGTTTGGGCATCCAAGGATGAGAAGACTGCAGAAATGTAACTACCTGGTGCTTATAATGCATAAAGGCTTAGTGTAATGCATAAAGGCATAATGTAATGAATAACCAATAGGAAAGTAAAATCTGCTACGTGAACAGTGATATTTATCCAATCACATAAGGTATCTGTCCGCATGCACAGCTGTGTGGGCAGTAGCTTAAAAGTATATAAGAGCTAATAATAAAGGGGAACGATATGAAAAATCATATTGGTTGTCGTGTCACTGCTCGGCCCTGCTCCTGATTAGATTTATCACAACAATATTTTTTCTTGATTTCTCTTAGTCCCAGCATTCAGCAGTAAAGCTTAATGGCACATTTCTGATTCAGCTTGTATCCAAAGAAAAGGATTTGGTACTCAGTTCTATGGGATTAATTAAATTTTTTTGCACTCACTCCTCAATTAAACAGAAATTAGAAACATTATTTTTCTTTATTGTCATATATCCTAACTTGGAAATTGTATCTTAGAATACTTCAGCTGTTTATATTAATCAAAATACAGTTATCTTCTTTAAAAAAAATTGTGTCATTTTCCTTATGTTCTGTATTTACCTTCTGCAGAGAGACATATCACATATAAAAACCACAGGAGAAGGATGAACTTGTGTTTCTAAAGCTACAGATTTTTATTTTCTAAAAATCCATATTGTCAATTTAAAAAAAAGGTTATTTTTGGCAAACCACATGCTGCTATGTTGATATTTAATGAAAACTAAACACACAGAGTATACTAAAGGTACTACAGCATGTGACATCCCTTTAAAAAAAACAAAAAACAAAACACAAATAACCCACAAAAAAATTACTCTTTGAAATTTCCTTATAAGCAGAAGTCTATTCATAAATTTCAAGTACAGAATTGTCATTGATGGGTTAAAAGGATGGCTAATTGAAGATGAACTCAAGTCCTCTGGGCTACCTCAAAAACATGTATCATACCTGTATTTGCAAATTTAAAAGTCTTTATTGATTATACAATTTTTAGAAACTCATAATTTAACCAAATTAGAACATATTTTAATGGCAATAAGGAAAGCTATCCTTAACACACAAGGGTTGCATCCTTCCACATTTCAGTCAAGTGCTGGAGATTCTTACTGAAATAAAGATACATTGGAGAATTATTGGTTATTAAAACAAAGAAAATACAGATTGTTCCAATTAATAGGGCTATACAGATCTGTTCAAATAAGAATTGTAGAGGTAAGCAACCAGATGTATTTTATGTACTTATTCTATTTTATTCAGTTAGCATCCTACCAGAACAAAGGTTCCTTATAAAAGAACCATCAAATAGCATCATCGACTAGTACAATTACATTTTAATAAATGCCAGTAACATGAGTAGAAAAGACACAATTGCCTAATATCTGTATGTCAAAAATTGGTTTTGGAAATTCTTTTTTAGCATTACTTGTTAAAGCTAAGATGGATTTATCTCTTCTTATTGTAAGAGTAATTGTATAACTTTATACTGAACTTCCTAACCTTAGGTTGCCTCCTCTAGCTATAACACATTGCCATAGTTTTCCATAAATTGAAAAATTGTATTTAATAACATTGAACTACCATTAAAATATTACTTTTTGTGTATACTTCAGGAAATCTTTTAGAAATTCTGACTCAGAAACAGTTCCATTTTACTTATAAGAGAAAGCTATTATTTATAATGGATTGGTAGGAAGTAAGTAGTTTGCAGTGGGTCTTGAATTTTTGACACATTTCAAGTACTTGAATATGGTAATTATATGATATATTTTCCTTGCTGATCTACATACTACAAATTTGCCTTTCACATTCTTATTTCTACTAGGCTATCTCTTCTTCAACTGTAAAAGTATACTGTCAGCGATACAAATTATTATTTTTCCACCCTCTACCCAACCATGTTTTTAAATACACTTCTTTCTGAGTCAGAAACTAGGTAGGGACTATCTTTCTGAAAGATAAGTTACTGGGATGAAGGTTTGGGCAGAGGGAATGCCTGGGTACACTCTTATTTCAGGTTAATAATCTTCCAAAGGTTTTTATTGAAAAGGCCTTCAGGCTGTTCTTCCATGCCTTTTCACTAGGGTACTATTGTTGGATCAATTTGAAAGAAGCACTTTACTCTGTTTCTCCACTGCTCTGTCTCAAAGGGACATTCATTCCTGTAGAGTACCAATGAAATATAGACCTGAAGAACTACCAAGACACGCTGAAAGTAAGACATAATGCAACCAGTCTCCCTGCTTCTCTTAGACATTATAGAAATGTTCAGCTCTTGTCAAGGTATATGGATAGCTATGGAGACATTAGCTCATTATTAGGTCTCTCAAGCATCCTTTCTAATTAGAATGGGTACAAGAGGAATAGACATTCTGCAAAATATGAAAATACTGTGGACTCTACATGTAATAGTTGTGCATATTATTGGAAAACAGAAATGCTGTTCATAGTTGAATTTTTATAATCAAAGTAAATTACAGTAAGAGAGAACTTTGAGTTATGTTAACTTTGAGTTTATGTTAACTGTTTATGTTAACTGTGCAAGGCTTGTGCAAAAGAAGCAGAGGTTTATTTCAATTACATATTGGGTTTTATCAACTCTATTATAGCTAGAATTTGAATACCATCACTGCAGAACAGACACTGTCCACTATAATAAAATAAGGTTTTATTTACTACACTAACATTTGAAATTTATCAGTGGTATGATGACTGACACTGTATTTTTCTTGTGATTGACGCAGCAAATAAAGCCTTGGAATTATACTTGAAAAAGGTATTTAAAATGTCATGGTTCATTCAAAATAGGCAACCACCATTCAGAGATCTGGAATCTGGAATTATGAGAGTCTACAGTTATCACTGATATAAGCATCATTTTAATCAGAAAAAAAAACCCAAACCAAAACAAAAAAAAACCCAAACCAACAAACAGTGTTTTGAAGAATATTTATTTCTTTATTTGATTTATTTGTTTGTTTGTTTGTTTGTTTATCTATTTGTCTATTTGAGATAATGTTTTAGAACCTTACAGTCTGAGTTTCTTACACTGGCCCAGAGGCCAGTAACTCTAAATTACCTTTTCAGAAGTCATCTTGAAAGTGGGAAGAAAGATAGAGGAAATGTTGGAAAGTGAGTCTGGGTGAGCACAATAGTAGCAATCCTGTGTTCAGCACATGCTCCCAACAGTCATACCTAAATCCACAGAAATCAATAGGAGTCAAACCTGAAAGTTCTAAGGAATGGGTCCAGTCACGCTAACATTGTTCATTATTTCATTTACTTAACACAGAAATTCACAAATAAAAAGTGGCACAGTTTTAAAAAAATGACTGCAACAGCCAGCTAAAATGACCTGAAAAGGTAACAGTGGTATTTGAAATATTCCCCTTTTGCTAACTGCAGTGAATGACAAAGGAGCTTCCAGCTTCAACACTGCAGAATGGACCCTTTAAAACAGAAACTAAGTCCTCATGAGGTTTACTTTTATAGTTCTGTTAACTATATGCAGGTCATATACTCTGCACAACACACACAAACACACAAACTATGCTGAATTGAATTTTTTTCTTGATCCAAAGCTCTTCACAAATCCTGTGCATATATCAAAAAATGAAAAGTTATGTAGAAAAGTTTTGATTTTATTAAAACTTACCCTAAAATTCAAAAATGAGAGGGGAAACATGTAGACCCATTTTCCAGTTTGAAATTATTTTTAATGAGTATTTAATTCAACTACATTTCTAATTAAAACTTAAATGTTATTTGTCTCTTTGGTTACTTTAATTTTAAGTTTCATTTATGCTAGAAAAGAAACTGTTTCAATTTTAGTGTAATAAGAAATGCTTAAAGTAGTTACCTATAAAGGTTTTCTATCATATATATCTGTAGACATTCATAAATATGCATTAATGTCTTCAAAACTTCAGTCTGGGCATCCTAGATCATTATATGCTGTCACATTTGAATCCACATAACATTTGAATTATTTATTTTGTATTTTTAATTTTTTTGACCATGTTTATATCTTGTTCTGATGAAAACAGTATAATGGAGCTTTGTCTTATAAAACCATATATTGGATTAATATGTGAATATTTAATAAGTAAATGATAGTTCATTTGAGTATTTTGAAGCTGAAGGAATACTAAAACACCTAAATTTTTTCAGCACTTTAAGGAACTGGTAAATATGGGTCTGTAGGAGGAATCTATTTGGTGCAATTATGATATAAACATCTGAGTTGAAAAATCTTGAGCGATTCTTACTTCCTGCTTTTTTCTCAAGGTCTTCCTCCTTACATTTTATTTTATTGTGTTTTATTTAATTTAATTTTGTTTTATCATATTTTATTTTCTTATTTTATTTCTTTGTTTTTAAGAATAATAGTAACATAACCTATGTCCACATTTATGAAATGTTGATTTGCTTGTTTTGTTTTATTTCAAAGGGACAAATGTTAACAAGAAAGTATTTCAAAAACACCATTCACTGTAAAGAGCTCATGTTCAGTTCAAGGACTAGGACATAAAAAAATAATTAGGGTGCCCTTAACATTTTTCTTAAGGACAGAAGGAAAAGATTCCAATAAATTCCTTCCAAAAGAGGAGAAAGATGGTCTGGTATTACTACGAGTAGCTTATACTGCTTCTCTTCCCCTGATATGATCACTTACTGCAGCACTTTCTTTTGAAATAGTAATTATAGTGATTTGCTGTTGCTAAGGAAAGACTGATGAAGATTGTTGTTGCTTTTCCTCTCAGTCAACGTCAGCTGCTGCTCTTTAATATTGCAGTCCTACTTCCAGTGAGCATTCACAGCCTCAGTTTGCAGGTGATCAGATTCTCAAGTGGCATCACTTGCTTTAGAAGGCAAACTTGTTTTACAGACAGGGCCCCACTTGTAAGAGTTTGATCCATAAACTGATAAAGGAAATGAATAATTAGCAGAGATGCATGAGATTCTCCACCAAAAACTAAACCTGTGATAAAACCAATGGATGGGTTTTTTAATTTCAGATTACCCTGTGCTAGCTAGAAAGGTAAAAATAGTGACCCCAATATGCAATCAGATGTAAACTAATTACATGACCAGTATAAGAACAGCTGGATAGTTATGTCCTCTTAATTTTTCTAATAATACTTATTAACCTTGCAATTGTGAGTATAATTTGTTTTCTCTGTCACTCACAAAACCTTTCCAAAAGAGGATGTATTTATAGTTTGTCTTTTAGTCCTTTTTATTGAACTAACCCTTCCAGAAAAGAGAGGGGGAGGAAAAAAAAAAAAACCACAAAAAAAAAAAAAAAAACAAAAACAAGAAAAAGAAAGAAAAATAGGTCACTGTCAACACAAAAAAGGAAAACACAGCTATCTGGTAGTCCAAAGAAATAATATTTGGATGATCAATTGCTTGCTTTGAGGACCAGCTGCAATCACCTGTGCCAGCAGTGAGTTACAGTTAAAATGTAGTACCTGTCACATCAATAAACAAATTTTCAACCTGATTGTCGAAGCTACGATCAAGAGGTGTTACCAATTTGTGGCATCCAAGTAACAAAGCAAACTGTTTGAATTCCTACCAGTTTGTTACACACAGAACTTTTTCTGTGTGTAACAGCCAAGAATTCATTATTAGTCTAACTGAAGCCTTAACAGCCCCAGTCGGTTATTAGTCTGGTTGAAATTACATTAACACTTCTATAGTTCAGAATAGGGCCAGTTGAAATTATAAATATGTGAATGTTCCAGTATCTACCCTTTCTCTTCTGGGGTAGATATAGTCCCCTCTAGGACCTCTGGTAGATGGCCTCTGCCTGCTGCAGGTGGAGGGAGAAGAGGAGTCATCATCACTATTCCCAGAAGCATTTTGATGTGTTTGCCAGCATTTTCTACAACTTTTTATTTCATCACTGGTTTGCCGCCTCCCCCCCCCACCCCCTACATACCAGTTTTCTATATAAAGTGAATTGACTATTTCTGTACATTGAGTAAATGTTCTGAATCTGCTTTGCTGCTTCTGTTTGTCAGGCTCTCAAGGTTGCATTCCTCTGCTTAACGGCAGTTGATTACTGACTAGTTTCTTACATCCTTGGAGTAAGTATGTCCCAAGTATTATTTCCAGTATTATCTTTTGTCTGCATCTTCTAGTCCTCTTCTTGACACCCCATGCCTGTTCTCCTCCATGGTGTATACACCGTCTTTAAGAATATTCCAGATATTCAGGCTAAATAGAGTAGTAAGAAATAGACAATTGCTGGTACAGCCAAATAAGGTAAGTCCAGGAAAAGTCCCTGGTTCACTCAAAGCAAAGTTTGTGGCTTCCTTCAAACACTGGCAGCAGCCATATTTTCTGGGCTACAAAGCCACAGAGGTGAGAAGTTACATCATTAATCAAGAAGTCAGAATATATTGAGAAGTAAGGATTATTTCTGTTATGAATTTTTGTAGTGTTCACTCTTCTCCCTCCTATTCCTAGACCCACTCATGTGTTAAGCTAATTGAGAAAAATGAAAGGTAAAAGTGAAGAAGCTGATTCCAAGTGTTGCAACATTATATCAGGCCTATTTATCTTGTTTTGAAGGGTGTGGGGGGAAAGATAATTGGGACCTCCAGCAGCCAGTTCATGGGGGAAAAGGCATTTAAAAACCTCTCAAAACAATCCACAATTAAATCTAATAAAAAGAGAATGTCTGACTGTGGAGGCAGAGAAATACAGTACAATCCATGAAAATGAGTGACTAGATGTCCTGGTTTGAGCCAGGATGAGGCCAATTTTTCTTTTTACTGATTTTTTTTTTTCCTTCAGTAAGCTTTCTTGTAACTAGCAACAGTGTGTTCTGCTAGGCTGATAAGACAGTGGAATGTTTTTCTAACTACTGAGGCTTCAAGGTCGCACCTTCACTCTGCCAGCTCAGACACTATGGGGAGATCTGTGAGCCCCCCGTAGGAGGATGAGTTAGATGGACAGCAAAATTGGCCAAAGATATTCCATTCCATATATCTATATAAGCTCAAATGAAGGTCAGAGATTACAGAAGACAACTTCCTTCCTTTTTCTTCTTCCCTTCTCTTCCGTCCATGGCCAGTGTCCAGGGAGGACTCTGTTCATCCATCACTGTCGACCCTTAGGCTCAAGCTCTTGTGACCCTTATCACTCCAGCAGCAGCTCCGGGATTCCTCAGGACTCTTCCCCGTTCAGGGAAGTGCTGTGGGAGTTGCTGGGGGTGGGGGGAGGCAAGAGGCTTTTGCCCATACCTGAATATATCTGTATATAATTGTATATATTTTCTTGTATCATTCAGTAGTGTTTTAATTAAAGCTGTGTAGTTTAGTTTTCAATCCAGCCAAGTCTCTTTTTCTCTCTCTCCTTCCCTACCTGGGTGAGGGGGGGAGGGGATCGAGAGCATTGTTGTCGGACCTGAGTCAAACTGTGACACTAGATTAAGAACAACCCTTGCTATTTTGGAGACAATATAATGAAAATCTTTTCTCCATCTCCAAATCCCCACAAATATCAATGTTTCCTCTGAGCCATTTTCCCTAACCTATGGGAGAAGGTAGCAAGATAATTCCTTGCAATACCTGCAAAAGATAACAAGAATACTGTGCAAGAAGTCATACTTGGTAGTGTAAATACAAGTTAGCATCTTTCTCTGTTCTATCCTAACTGTGAACCTGCCCAGCTTGAGATCATCTTACAGTGCTTATTTGCTTAAAAACCCTATTTATTTCCAGCCAGGTTTTCATTATAATGATAATTCACAGTTTATGCAGAAAATACATGAAGTATATGTAGAATTATTTTCATGTGGGAAAAGAATGAAGCTAAGACCTTCACATATTATTTTTTTTTGCATTTAAAGCTGCACAAGAAAGACTCAAGATATTTCTAACATCCATGTCTTTCTCTAGTAATTTTAAACTGAAATGATTATTTTTCTGAAGTTGTAATTAACATCCAAGTGTTTATGTTAAAAATTTTCTTCCTATATAACTCTGTCCTGGTTTGAGCCAGGATGAAACCAATATTCCTTTTACTGACTTTTTTTTTCCTTCAGTAAGCTTTCTTTTAACTAACAACAGTGTGTTCTGCTAGGCTGATAAGACAGTGGAATGTTTTTCTAACTACTGAGGCTTCAAGGTCGCACCTTCACTCTGCCGACTCAGACACTATGGGGAGATCTGTGACCCCCCCCGTACGAGGCTGAGTTAGACAGACAGCAAAATGGGCCAAAGATATTCCATTCCATATATCTACGTAAGCTCAAAGGAAGGTCAGAGATCACAGAAGACAACTTCCTTCCTTTTTCTTCTTCCCTTCTCTTCCGTCCATGGCCGGCGTCCAGGGAGGACTCTGTTCATCCATCACTGTCAATCCTCAGGCTCGAGCTCTCCTGACCCCCGTAACTCTCTGCTTTTCTCCAGCAGCAGCTCCGGGATTCCTCGGGACTCTTCCCCATTCAGGGAAGTGCTGTGGGAGTTGCTGGGGTGGGGGGAGGCAAGAGGCTTTTGCCCATACCTGAATATATCTGTATATAACTGTATCTATTTTCTTGTATCATTCATTAGTGTTTAATTAAAGCTGTGTAGTTTAGTTTTCAATCCAGCCAAGTCTTTCTCTTTTTCTCTCTCTCCTTCCCTACCTGGGTGAGAGGGGAAGGGGATTGAGAGCATTGTTGTCGGACCTGAGTCAAATGGTGACAAACTCTTACAGCCTGGCAACTACAGTTAGTAAAAGTTTAATACATGGACAAAAATATTGACAGGTAGAGGTACTCATAGGTATTTAACCATGTATTGCTCAGGGTCAAGATTTTTGACTGTTAACATTGAGCTTAATATTGCTTCACGTTTATTGCTTCTCAAAAGAAAAGGTCCATCCTTCAGAAGCAGCTTTTGTTATGGCTTACATTACATTTTAGAACAGCTACAATGAGAACATCTTGATAGAAATCACATCTGCCTACAAATATCTTGAACTCAGCTGGATGCTAGAAGTTTTCAAGAAGCAAATGACTACTTTGAAAAAATCAGGAACAAAGTGAATCTTCATGCACCTGCTGATATTTCATACACTTATATAATTTATTTCACTTTCAAGATGCCATACAATTATTTAGATAATAGTAGAAGGAAACCTCCAATACATATGAGATGGTCCTGAGAGTCTGCTTATTTTTTCCTCCAAATGGAAACAAATTTGTTTTCATTTTCGAGTATTTCAAAGTCCTTTGAAAATACAGAACAGTAAATGTACATCATACTAATACAGTAAAAAAAAAAAAAAAAAAGAAAGTATACAAGTTTTGTTCTTCTAATTCATATCTTCTGAGGCAGGGGAGTTATTAGTAGTTTTTTTATTGGCTTTTGTGTAACGAATTTATGCTAACTGCACAGTATTTTTTCTTAAAAAAAACAAAACCAAACCAAACACACAAAACCCCCCACCTTTATATTATAATATATATATGTATCAATTGTATATATATACACACACACCAAATACATATATATAAATTCTCGATATATTCCAATTTTATATATAAATATATACACACAAAAAACCCCTAATTATATATAATAGCTATATAATCACCTTTTTTTGGTGATTCAATGGACAGAGGGCTACATTTGCTGCTTTTGGGAAATGGACTGATACCTAACTGGAAGCTGGGAAAAATATTAATATAGAGGTCCTGTTTAGACATTATCAGGTATGACAAAACTTCTGCTTCATGGAAGAAAATGAGATTTTCTCTAAGAAATGAGAATTAGCTTTATATTTACTTGGCATTCTTGGAGGGCTTTGTTTGTCTGTTTATTTTTCAGGTTGACAAGTGGACTTGGTGATCTTAGAGATCCTTTCCAACCATAATGATACTGTGATGATTCTGTGGTTTTCTTTAAAGACTGTAGTGGGATTGCCTGGGTAGGCTATCAACAGGGTGCAAAAAAAGAGCATGAAATCAGTGTTTTAGAGAAGGTACAAAAATAATAAAGGATTAAAGTGTTCATAAAGTGTATGTCACCAAGTTCTTTGCCCCTCCTGCTCATTATAATCACAGATTTTGGTTGGCACAAAGCTTCCAAAATTATTCCTTCAAACAAGTGTTCCTTTTAATATTATCCAGATAATCAAAATATTGCTAAGACTTACAAATATTTTCACAACTGGATTCTATTTAAGTCGATAAATTATTTCCATGAACAGTTATCCAGAGGTCTTCTCATCACCGTTTGATTAATGTATGCTATTGTAATGACAACCTTTTCCAAAAAAATGTCAAAGATTAACTGTTTTTCAATGTGCTGGAACTACTATTGATTCTGTCTTATTAAAACCTAAAAAGTTGTCCCATAAAAATCTAGATATAGAGATAATACAGTTATAAAATAAATACTTGCTGATAAAGGAATAATACAGATAGCAAACTGTTATAGAGATGCTTAAATAATGTCACCAGTCCTAGAGATTATGTCAGAATTCAGTTTACTTTTCTAAATAGCAACTTAAGTGAGCACTTTCAACATCAGGGGTATATAAATTCATGACACATTTTCTGTTCTTTCTTTTAAACATATTCTTAGTTACTGTGTCTGCATGATACAGTGCTCAGGATCTCAGCCCTGGTAATTGGCAGGTGGGTCTGGACTGGTAAATCTTAATGCAACTGGTTGATGAATTTTCCAATGAGAATTCCAACCATAGTGGAAGTTTATCTTGAAACCACATTTTAAGTTACCTATAAAAACCTCAGCACATGAGAGCTGAAGGTCAGCAGCTTTTTGTTGACCCCAAAGGCAAAAGATGTGAGAAGTAAAATTTATCTTGCTGGTATTACAAACCAGGCAAGGACAAAGGCATATAGGTATAGCCCAACTTGTCTCATCATTTAGTCATGCCACAGTTTGGATGAGCTCTAACAGGCAAGTCTTGTTGCCTAAGGCTCCAGCAGAGCAGAAGCTGAAATCTAATCATCCTTCTTCCTAACTGCAGGAAACCAATTTTCTGTAAGTTTTAAAATAACCGAGGGAATGGCCTTTTGTCAGCAAGTGAAGTCCACATATCTCAATCTTTTCTTGTGATTAATCTATCACAAATGCCCTTTAAAACCCCACCATCACATCATTGTCATCAAGACTCGAAGTAGTCCTATACTAACCCACTACCAGAAAGAGACTAAAGTTAAGTCATAGCTAAAAAGAAAAGGATTTAGGAGATCAGTGGCCTTTTGTACACCTTTCTCTTGTTCCTTCCTTAGCTCTTTTGTGGACTTAATACACAGCTCTGAACCTTTTTCACCTTTGAACATGCTCTTCCACTGCTTAATTGCTTTGAATCTTCCGAATCCCTTTCATTAGCACTGGATAGAAGCTTATGAAATATAAAGAATATGTAAAAGTGATTTTTTAATGCATCACACACAGTTCAGTGTCAGGGACATGCAAACAAATTATGTGAAAAAAAAATAATTACATTGAAGTGAATATTAGCAGAACAAGAGATATAATTTACAGTGTTATTTTGAAGTGAGATACTTTGAAGATCAAAGAGCTATGCCTTAACAGTTTTTAATATAAGAAGAAAAAAATAATTTATTTCCTAAAGTTTTATTTTCAATTTTAGAGCATATATATGCTCTATGCAGAAACTGGTTTTATGTTCCTTTTTAAAAAACTTATTGAAGTATAATTAAAAAGTGAAAAAAAAAAAGGCAAAGAAATTGTCAGTGGATATCTGAGTGAAATTCAACCTGTGAAATCATTGCTGCCCGCTGTGCCAGATCTGTGTTCTTTCTTATGAAATGTTTATCTTCAGCATTTAAGATGGATAGATTGACAGTACTTTATGATAGGGACAATCACAGGCACAGAAATGAACGAACCACCGTGTGTGTTCCATGATGCTCTGTCGCAAGCCGATGGCAAGGGAGCTACTGGCTGTCAGGATGCTTTTGCCACTTCCCCACCCCCAGTGTGGAGGTCCTTTTGAATAAGACCGAGGGCTCACACATGGTGTTCACCTCTCACAGAGGAATGGCTGCTGCGGGACCGTGTTTTGGAGTGGTAGTTAGAATACACCCCCACCACGCTCACAAATTGCTACTGAGACCAATGTTTAATTTACGAATTAACTGGTTTATTAAGGGTTAACATAAACTGAGGGATGAGGTTTAGGAAAAACAGAAAAATGGCAAATGGATATATATATATATATCTATATATATCTATATATAGATATATATATATATCAGGGATATATCAGGAAAGTAATGTGTCCTTTAGGGAGGTAATGTAAAAAGTGCTGCATTCTCTCTGAGAGGGTTGTGGATCAAGGGAGAGGGAGGAAAACAGGACAGTTGAGTGTGTGTGTGTGTCCTTCTGTAGCGTGTGGCTCCTGAGATGTGGCTTCTTTTCCAGCTGGCAGGGCTCGGCGGCAGGTCCGTAGGGCTTCTCAGTAACAGGGGTGACCCCCCAGCAGCACAGGCGGGCAGACCGGGCAGGCAGGGACAAAACGATCTCGAAAACCCTGGGT
>NW_009952440.1:86042-111836 GCF_000747805.2 Chaetura pelagica
AACAGCACAGGGATGTGCCCCGCAAGAAGCGTCCGAGTACTCCTGTTCACCTACTGAACTCGGTGCTTTTTATACCCCAGTGACCCCCCTGTCCAGTCACTGTCACTGTCCAGAGCCAACTGGCACCCATGAGCCCCAAGTTAGGGTGGTAACTAGCAGGGGCAATGCATAACTTGCTGCCCACCCTTCCCGCCTTGTATCACACCTGTTGTTTTGCTGTCATTTGTCCTTGATCAGCAGGCCTGGTTTTGGTCCCTTAGCTGGGCATAATCAACAGAAGGGCTTTGCTGTCTTAAAAGGTATTTTGTTTAGACTTTTTTTGGGAAGAAAAAGAATAATTTTCCACATGTTCATTTGCCAGGTATCAGTATTAAAACCATCCATGTTATTAAACAGAATGGCTATTTTGTTACAACAGATACATGCATAGATGCTAACTTCTACTTGTTTTAAAACCAGAGTATCCACTCTTAACTGACTTATCTAAACTCTCCTTCTGAAACTTGCACTTCACTCCAAACATTATAGATTGGTACAAGTCTCTCGAGGCCACAGGGTAAGATAGTTGTTTTATCATTCAGGTCACAGTAGAGAGCTTGCCAGTCTTCCCACGTTGTTGATGCTTATGAGAAGGGAGAACCTACAGACATCAGTGCACACTGTAAGACTGGAGTAAGAATAAACAAACAAACAAATAAATATATTTTAAAATATATATATATATGTATAGAGAGATGTACTTAAAAATAAAACCTGTCTTATGCTTGTTAAGCTGGTATCTGAAAACTAACCCAGAATTACAGTATCATTATTTTACTGCTTAATTTTAATAATATAACAGCATTTTTACAGACTTTATATGAAGACAGTTAAAAATAAATGAATGAATGAATGAATGAATGAATGAATGAATGAATATATATAATGTTGCACAATACCATGGGTAATTATTGGCAAAATTTATAAATCTTTCAATATGTTTGAGCCTGTGCTGGGGCAATTAACTGCAAATAGAACTTATATTGTAAAGAAATTAAGGTAAATAGAATCTCTTTATTACTCAAATACTTATTGAACTCACTTCAAAGTTTAGTATTTCTTGTCTTTTCCTATAACACCTGTCCAAAAAACCCAAAATCTCTGCACAAAAAAATAACCCCCCAAAAAAACCCACACCAAACCAAAAAAAACACCTCATAAAACAAGCCCAACCAACCAAAAACCCTAAACAGAACTACACAAACAGAAAACAAAGAAGAAGGTCTATATGCTAACCTAAAGTAGTAAGGCAGGACAGTCTGTGGCATCACTTAGTTAGCTGGACATTGTTTTGTTGGAGAGGGTGGAAGAGAGACAGCAAAGTGCAGAAAAGTGGCTTATATTGCCTCCAAAATAGTTCAAAGCAAAAATTGTCAATTCTTTCAAGAGTGGTTCGGAAAAAGAAATAATTAAGTGCCAAATCAGAGCTGATTAAAGTAACGTTTATATCTTTATTCTTCTATACATGACAACAGGCTGTGTGTGCCTGTTGGTGCAGTGGGTTTTGAGTACCTGCAGATACAGAGTTGATGATTAGTATTACCTAGAAAAGATTTTATTGTACAAATATGTTATTTACTTAAAATTGGCAATATGACTAGGGAAAATCTAGTATGCAGGGGGCTGACTGGTGTTTGATATTCATTCATATGCAGAAGCATTCTGCATTGCAGACCCTAAAAATGGACAAAATAGCTGCCAATGCTGGTGATTTGTCTTCATCTTCCAACACTGCTGAAGTACCTATAGAGTAAATATTCAACCACACCATGGTTGTGTAGGTCACTGAAAGGAAAATACAGGGAAAAAAAGTAGAATATTTTTTGTATATAGTCATACTCAAAACAACAAGCTGCTTTTTAGATTGTGTTCCTCAGTTTTGCCGCGGTTCTTATTGGCTGTTAGTTTCCATGAATATAAAGCTGCATTACTTCTTCATCTTAGAAACTTGGTGCTCTGTATCTGCTTGCCCGTGTTGATGCTGTGATATCTCACTGCCTTTGAGTTACGCATAATAGATACTTGTCAACAGGTACAGTATTGACATGCACAGGTTTTCTGAATGCATCTCTCTGTGTGCTTACTGTTTGCTGTGGTGATGTGATGCGCTGTTTCAGATCTCCTCTTGTCATAAAAGAAGGTGCTAACAGAGAGCCCAAGCAATTTTTATTTTTTTTTTTTTCTCCATTGTTAATTTTTTTTTTAAGGATAGGCTAAGATGTTCTCATTATTTTACAAGCTTTGGTCACGGTGATGGACAATTTTCTTCTCAAGCTCAGGATAATTTCTGGGATTTCTTTACTCCTTCATTTTTAGGTTCTGAAGGAGAGGAACAGTGTTTAGAAATTTGCAGTCAACAGATGGCAGAAGAAACTGAAACAGAAGGAGAGTAAAGGGGTCAGAGGAGCAACATAGTTCTTCACCTTTTTTTGCCATTACAAGAAGAGAGATAAATACATCATTAACTAATGAATGTCCCAATTGTGTCCATTATTTCAATGACTATTGAAATTTTGGGTATGTTGCACACAAGGAATATGACCTAAAACGTATTTCTTATTTACAAAAAATACATTTTATATATAATTAAAACTTTCAGCAGAAAACTGGAAAGGCAGCAAGAATCCTTAACAAAAGGTAGAGGAAGTTCAGTATATCAATCAGATATTCAGAAATAAGATGCCAAGAAGAAACATGTTACCCTGGTCAGGAAGGTATCTTGTTTAGAAGAAGATGTGAAACCTCCTATGGATGTGTTGGTTGTTTTTTTTAAAAAAATGTACACAAATTCTGGTTGTTACATGTCAACATATATCAGCCA
Source organism: Chaetura pelagica (assembly GCF_000747805.2). Classification (NCBI taxonomy): domain Eukaryota; kingdom Metazoa; phylum Chordata; class Aves; order Apodiformes; family Apodidae; genus Chaetura; species Chaetura pelagica. The sequence goes on from NW_009952440.1 coordinate 88,903, forward strand.
TAAAAATCTGTTGAAAGAAGCAATGAACATTTAATAGAGTGTATGAGAAGAATAAGAATAAGATCCTTTAATATATTCTTTTTTTTTATATTAGGGAAAAAAACAAACAATAGCCAATACAAGGTTCTGAGTTCACTGATGGGGAGGGAAAGAAGACAGACTGTATAGGAGAAGTGAAACATTTTACCATTTTGTCACTTGCTGCTTATCTGGGAAAGCACTGACGTCTCTGCATTGTGGAAGAACACAAAAGCTGGCACATAGCTGAACACAACTTCAGTTTTTTGCTGATAATGTTTTCAGCAATAAATAACAATGTGTTATTGATAGAGGGATTTTAAACCATCTGCTTGAATAGGCAAAGTTTGACAAAATATTTCACTAGAGTCAAAATTAAGGAGGAATCTGGACTGGATACTACAGAGAAGAAGTCACTTATTAACTCAGAAAAAGGTTTAATATAACAGAAACTGTAAAAAGTGGTATAAGATAATGGAAATGAGGTATTGAATTCAATCAAGGCACGGAAAGAGGTTATACCTGGAACTTTGAGGGTTATCCAGTCCCAAGTAATTTGTCATTTTATGTAATTTTGCTGATGTGTCCTGGAGGTCTTATTTCATCTTCTTTTGTTTTACTTTGGCTGAAGTTTTGTGCTTAAAATATATTTTATGATGTTTAGCTATTTACAACACACAGATAAAAAAGACCAGAAACTAGTGTGGAAGCACAATGCATGAATGATGGAGGAATTAGAAGACCGTGTTATAATGTTTGTACAGAAATATCTTTGATGTCCCTCCCAGCTTCTCCTAATTACTACGCTAGCTAGAACAAACTAGAAAAAAATTGGTTTGTTGCAAGCTCTGTGGGCATGCAAGTGAACACAGCCAACCTACACAAAGGCTGATAAATGAGCCATTTATTTGATACAGTAATAATCAAATTTATCAAAGGGCTGTGCATTGGCTGCATTACAGATGTATTAATCAGGAAGCTTGAACTAAACTTCCTCAAGGTGACAACTAGCTAGGACCTTCCCGAAAGCCTCTTTTCTTCTGTGCTAAGTACAGTGCTTTGGCAATTGTAACATCTGAACAACATTTAAACCACCTTGAAAAGACTTTACATTTTCCTCAAACCATTTTTTTTTAGGCAGCATTCAGGTATTGTTTAGTTTTTTTCCAGATGAGTGGTTTTCTCAGTATGGCTGAAACTTATTTGGTGCCCTTGCCAGCATTTACCCTCTTAACCTGCCATTTAAAAATGAATGAGATGTTAACACAGAATTCAATAGGAGTTATGTGCTTGCATGAACCTTGTTTTGACCGCTTGCTTTTTGAAACTCACATGATCTAAAATCTGCCCTTGTGCTCAGAATTTTTAGACCATTAGTATGGATGACTCCTTAGTTGGTATACTGACTTTTTTGATCATTCTTTCCAAGTGTGATAAAGGAACCTCTGCCTCTCACTCAAAGCTGTGGATTCTACTGTGGCAACAGGTGTTGGTAGTATTCATGGAAGGACACTGCAGCTCCAAACGAGCTCTGCAATTTAGCTGCCTCTCCAGCCATCAGCTGTAGACTCTTGAAAATTTTCCTGTGTCTACTGGCTTGAGAGGAGGGCAAAGTTTGATATATCTTAATCCTTGTCTTTTTTATTTTTTGTAAGGACCAATATTTCAGAAGTTGGTAAGTAAAGATATTCATCTATTTAAATGATGACTTTAATAATAGAATCATAGAATCATAGAATGGTTAAGATTGGAAGGAACCTTAAAGATCATCAGGTTCCAACCTCCTTAGTCTGAGCAGGATCATCTCACAGTAGACCAGGCTGCACAAGCCTCATCCAACAGCCTCCCTTGGCAACCTATTCCAGTGCCTTACTACCCTCATGGGAAAGAATTTCTTCCTGATGTCAAACCTAAATCTCCCCTCTTTCAGTTTCAAACCATTACCCCTTGTCCTATCACTGTGTCCTCTGGCGAGAAGTCCCTCCCCAGCTTTCTTGTAGCCCTCTCAGGCACTGGAAGGTGCTCTAAGGTCTCCCTGGAGCCTTCTCTTCTCCAGGCTGAGTAGCCCCAAGTCCCTCAGCTTGTCTTCATAGCAGAGCTGCTCCAGCCCTTTGATCATCTTTGTGGCTCTTCTCTGGACCCTCTCCAACATCTCCATGTCTTTCCTGTGCTGAGGGCTCCAGAGCTGGACACAGTACTCCAAGTGGGTCTGACCATGTGCATTTGCATAGAGACATTTAAGCTGGGCCTCCAGGGAAGGTCACTGAACAGCTGGTGGGACAGGGATTTAATTATGCTGCACTCCAGGTGCTTCCCTGCTGACCTGCATGCCTTCTATAGGCTCTAGGCATCTGCTACTGGCGTTGGCATCACTTTGGAATTGATTGGCATGGGGTGAATGGAGGTTTCCTCCCCCTAGTCACACCAGTTTAAAGCCCTCTTCACCAGCTTGGCCAGCCTACAGCTGAAGATGCTCTTCCCCTTTACTGACAGGAGGACCCGATCAGCCCCCAGCAGACCAGGACTGTCAAAGCTGGTCCATGATCCAGATAACCAAACCCCTGCCTGTAGCAGCAGTCATTTAGCTGGCTGTTGATCTGCTGGATCTGACTGGCAATTCTCATTCTTCCTACTGTTGCCCCACAGGATTAATTTTGTTAAATTTAATAACAGTGGCCTGGAGATACATTATATGTTGAATGCCTTATGGTATATCTAGGGAAAAAGTGAGATGTTATATGTAAGTAAATCTTTCCTCTTTTTACTGTAGGTAACATGCAGACTTGCATCTGATAAAAATGGGACCATTACATTTTAAAACAGAAAAGAAACTATTTTATTTAGTACTCTACCTGTAACACCTACCATTTTTGCCTCTGTAAAATGCAGTCGGACTTTGTATTCCAGAGATGAGTTTCAAGTACCGGCAATGAATATGGGAACTTGATTTGATGTTGCAGTGAGAAAATAATATTGAAGTGTTCCTGTTTTTATGAGCTGTGTATCTTGCTAGCTCATTCTGCTGCATAAACTGAGGAGTTGAAGAAGCAGTAACTTTCTAAAAAATCTCATGCTTCATTACTTATTTACAGAGCTCTTTAGTGTGACACAGCTCTTATTCATTGTCTCTAATATGATGCATAGAAAGGAAGAATATCTGCAGCTGAATTGATTAGGTGAGATGCTAAGTTACAGCAACATTTTTTTCAGTAAATATGTTTGGCTTGTATTTCAGAAAGCTACATAAAATAGAGCAAAATTTAACTTTTAAGTATTCTAATCTGTATACAAATGTACAATTGCCAATGAAGAGCAGTTCATAATCCTATGCTATCATATCATATAACTCAGAAGAATGCTTAAGAAAAGGAAGGCTTTGCTTTTAGAGAACACATGGAACTGGATTATTTCGAAATGAGCAAACTAGAGCCTAATGCACAAGTGCAGGATGTGAGGTGCATCAGTCCAAAATTGTGATCTGAAACATTCCCAGATTTTCCCTAACCTGTAAACACTTATTAGAATTTATTGTTTTTAGAGCTAGTTGTCTGTTTCTACCTGTGTGCAGTTCTGCCTCTTGTTTAAGTTTTGCCTAAGCTCCTGTAAAGTCAGAATCAGCCAATCATTAAGTGGTTCTGAGTTCTAACTTGAAGCACTTATTACTGACATTGGAGCTTGCTTAAGTTTTTAATGTGTAGATTTTTATCTGATTAATTAAAGCATTTCACATCTTAATCCTGACTTTGTAGTCAGACAAACTGAAGCACCAGAAGAAAAAAAATATTGTTCAGGTCACATAGAGAAGCAGTGGAAAAACATAACATTCAACAAGCATATAAACACTTGACTTACTGGTGTCTACAATGTTACTCTACTAAAAAGAATATTTCAGTCTTTTGCTCACAAGTTAGGTACAATATTTGACTGTTCCCAGCACTGGCTATATGGTGGAATTGATCTCTGAGTTTAGATGTGACAAGTGTAGTGCTGAAACAACAAATTATAAATAATGAACACTGTATTTTCCTCTGTATGGAGCTTGCTTTAAGGCAGGGTGTATTTGAAATTCAAAATGAGTATTTGAACCTACTCTCAAAACAGTTGGGTAAAAATTAGAGAGATAGTAGAGGAACATGTGTGAATATGAAATGTCTCTTCACTATTCTGAAAGACTAACTGAAAGACATTGGTAGATTGCCCTTGAAGTTTAAAGCTAAAATTATAACTGTGTTTTGTAATCATCACTGGAACTATTATTGAGCTTTTTCATGGATTTTCATAAATTAGCAGGAACATGAGTCTTCTAGCCTGGTAAGTTTCTGACTTTGTTAAATCTTTCATTGCTAAGCCACAGAGTAGTGGCACCATCCTTCTATGTGAAGACCACTTGTTTTTGTTCTGCTTACACTGATTTTATTAAATATTTGTTAGCAAAAAGCAAGTACAACAATCTATATGGAGACTTTTTAAATGAATTCATTTTTTCTTTCACTGGTCAGTTTTAGCTTCTTCTCTTCATACACTGACTGCAAAGATGTTCAAGGGTACCTTTTTCTATCAGAAGATGAAAATTAGCCATATAATGACAGTTCATTGGAAACTCAATCAGATGATTACATTGTTCTGAGTGACCAAGTTTCCTAAAAGACAGAGTAGGAAAAGTATGGAAAAAGGCTGTCCCAGAGGCTGGGAATGTCCATTATTGGATTTTTGAAAAATAAACTTGTATTTAACACAAGAATTGCCATTCTTGCCTGCAGACCTGCAGGTGGTTTGGGTGACCTCTTGTTTCTTCCTAGCTTTGTTGTCCTACGATCCTAAGATCTCCGCAGGACTTCTCACTCTTGTGAATGAGGCTGCCTGCCCTAACCTCCCCTAAGAGCTTAGCAAGGCTACCCCTGCCTTGCCGCTGGTTACAGACACTACTTGCCATAGAGTAAGGAGGCACAGTGTTGCTTTGACATCACAATGGGTCATGACACCATAAGATGGACAAAATCTCCTTCCTGCACCATGCCAAGAAGCAGCACATACTCTCCTGTGATGTCACTGGCTCTGACATCAGGAATGTGCACTGAGGCTGGATGCACACCCACAAAGATACACCAGCCTTAGTGATTTTCTGCCTTCCTCAGATATTTTTTAAATTCCAATGTTTTTTTTTGTTTTTTTCTGAAGCCTAAAATCTCATTATAGAATAAGGACAAATGGCAGGAATGGTTACAAGATAGTTTTTCAAACTATTATCATATAATTAACTTTACAAGAAACAAAAGTATTGGCCAACAAATCGTAGTGTTTCTCTGATGAGTTAAGAGCTTGAATACAAAACAATATCATTTCTTTACTTTCAGATATATATTAAAAATTTCTTTTTTTCTGTATTCATCTTTGTCCTTCAAGCAGCCTCACATATAATCACAGGGAATTGTCATTAGTGACTGCACCTTAATCTTTCAATTATTCTAACTGTGATAAGCTTCTGTATTGTAAGGCTCTTCAAGTACTTAATATGGTATTATACAAGGAACTGTACTAAAATCATAAAACGATGTACTTTATAACCTCAATATTCAAAGATGTTCAAAGTTAAAACTGAGAATGAAGGACATGAGAAAATTTGAAAAGATCCTTTGTGCAAGCCAAAAAAAATCTGCTTACATTTTAATTTTTTTTCTTAAATGCTGTATTTTATTTTGGTTTTAAACCACACACTAGGCAAAATTGCAAACCTAGGCATCTGAAATACATAAGCATACATTTAAAGTGATAGTACTACTAAAATATAACTGCATGCATGCAAAATAGGTTTTAAGACTCGATAGTGGTTTTGCATATGCACAAGTAAATACAGACCTAACAAGTCCAGAAAAAGTCCTGTCAAGTCATGACCCAGCTCCCAAGTGTTACTATCATTTTGGTCTGTCCAGAAGGGAACACATGGGATGTGAAAGTCTGCTAGCTCAGAAAGAGGGAACAAAGAAAGGGCAAACTGCTGGTCTGATACTAATTTGAAAGAGCTGAAAAAAAAGTAAAATAAAGTAAAACCATTAAAGATCCAGAGAAAAAGAAACATTGGTATGAGAAGATTAAAAACCCTAGGGAAAGGGAAAAAAAAAAAAAAAAAAAAAAAAAAAAGAGAGAGAGGAAGACAACAACTCAGGTGGAGATTTGGCCCATACCAAGGTGCAGCAGAAGTCAATCTTTCCCTTCCTGGGTGAAAGCTTCAATGGCATAAATTAATGAGAAACTGTGCTGAGGATGATGAGCATACTGCTGGTTTACCTAGCAAGAAGATAGTTGCAGTTTGTCACTTTGTACTAATAATATGTAGTTGTTTCATACTTAGAATCATCCTTTCAAGTCTCTCATCCTAATAAAAGATACTTACATAAAAAAGACTCATGTAATTGAGAATGGCAAAATCCTTCCCCTCCTCCTCCCCTTTCCCTTTCTCCTTTCCCTTCCCTGTGTTCATTAACTCTTTTTTGCAGTCCTGATCTTCAGAAGGCTCATTACCTAGATCTTGTTACCACTGTTACTATCTTGGCCATATACTTACCTTTCTTTCATTAAATTATCTATTTTTGTTTTCCTTTCTTCCATTTGGCTTCCTGGGAAAAGCTTTGAGAGCTTTCTGAGATCTCACTATAAGGCAAATAATGCTTTCTGTGTATTTTTAACAAATACTGAGTACTTCACAATCTGTAAACATTTTGAGTATGTGTTTAGCCTGAAAAACAGAAAATTTTGCAAGCTGAAGTAGAAGGAGAGTAAGACCTTGTTTAACTGCTTTGCTAGATGGAAATGAGCATTCTTAGGAGATTTCTCAAACAAAACATTTTACATCATGGAACTTAGAACTTTCAGTGTGCATACTTGGAAAACTTATCTGCAGCAGGAAAGTCTATATGTACCTCATATAGCTGTTACCACAACAGGACAAATCTTATTTTTTCTTTCCTTTTTTGAAAGATGAAAAAACATTCTACAAAAGGAATGTAGATGGGAAAAATATCAGAATTTGAGACAAGTTACATAAAAGGATAATATACATTAATAATTTTCAGTCTGGAAAAAAGGACCGACATTGGTTGTGGTAGAGGTAAGTAAAATGATGAATGGTGCAGAAAAGGTCAATGAGTACAGCTATTCTCCATTACCCATACTGTAACAGCTGGGGGCATCAAATGAAACGAACAGGCAGGTGGTTTAAAACAAAAAAGGAATTTACAAAATGCATAATTAAGTTGGGGAGTTCATTGGTACAAGATTTTGTGGATGCCAATAATATTAATTACTTCAGAAATATCCATTAGAAGGTGTGAAATACAGTAATTTACATCTCTGTCTGGCTTCAGAAAAAAATCATCACAAAAGTTGAAAATGGAAAAAGAATATGTGAAAAAAATGCCATCTGTGTTTCTCCACTCCAATATAGACATGCTCATGGTCTTTTTCTTTATGTTCTGCATATATTTGAAAGATAAATATTATGTAATCACAACCTCAGACATCTTTCTGTTTAATTTCACCTGGTTAAAAGCATTTAATTGATTTATTTAAATATGTCTATTAATTGAAAAAAATTGACAAGTTTCTTCATATCAGAAAATTGTAACAAAATGACTAAAATTTAAATAAAACAAAGCACATATTTCTTCCTGTAGTTACTCTGAGTAAATATAGTTGGATTTAGCTAGGTAATTTTCTTTGAATTTATATATTTTTTTTCTTATGAATATTTTTTCTTACTGAGCAACTGAAACAAGTAAATCAGCAAGACTAGAGACTCACTGAACTATTGGTTAGGAATCTTGAATGTTAAGTTAAGCAGAAACACAATAAAAGGCATTTCATTTAAAGCTGTGTTTTTTAAAGCAATTATTTACTTGGGAATGACAGAACATTGGAACTAACTGCCCAGAAAGGTTGTGGAGTTCCATTCTCTGAAGACAGTCAAAACCCATCTGGACACAGTCCCATACAAGCTGGTCTAGGTCAACCTGCTTTAACAGGGGGATTAGACTAGGTGATCTCCAGAGTTCCCTTCCAGCCCCTACCATTCTGTGAGACAAGGTTTAACTGATGGTAATAAAAAAAATTACGGATAACGCAGCATTTAAATGCTTTTATTCTGTTCCATTCTATCAGTTATAACACATTATTTTTTTCTTAAATGGAAATTACTGAGTAATTGTTAACAATAATAAATTTAATAATAATAATAATTCCAGAGCTGTAAGTGGTTATTCTTTGTTTTGAAATGTGTAATAACTTTTAAAAATTAGATTTTGTAAGGTATTTTACTGTTACTGAACCTAGAGTAATATTTTCATTCTATTAAAAAAAGTGGTGGTGTGAAACGCAGCATGGAGAGCTGAGTGGTTACAAAATGTTTTCTCTCTCCAGCTATTGATTTACTATAGCTAGAAATTCCCTTAACCTTCCTTGTGAATCACATGTTTTGTAGTCCTGTCAGTTCCCAGTCTTCTTCCCAGATGACTCAAGTTGCCATTTTTCCATATATGGGAATCTTTCCTTGTCTGATACCACTGTTGACTGTGTCTATTAAGATTAGTCCATTCCACCCAGAGAGATGAAAATGGGAGGAAATGCCAAGAGTCTGTGTGCATATTCCAGCCTGAAAGGTAACTCTATGACAGGGGGGAAAAAAAAAAAAAAAAAGTAAAAAAAAAATAATATGTCTGGAACATTACAATGTGATATAAAGTATCTTAATATTATTTAAATACTTTTAAATGTCATTCAAGATCCCCTGAAGTCAGAGAACTGGCATTATAATTGTCCTTGCATCCTGGCAGTATTGAATTTGCTAAATGGCTGGCATGTTTGTTCAGTCATGTAAGAAAATAAGGCACTTAATTCAGTTTTTATGGGCTTCCCATTTGAATCTTGCTGAAATTCAAGATGTTGATTTTCTCAACAATAAAGTTGTTTATATCCCAGGTCCTTGTTATTTGTTCTTTTTGCCTGCTGTTGTTATTGTAGTCATTAAAATCTGTATCATGAATTTGTACTAAGTAGATTTGCAAATAGAATGTCATGTACAGTCTCAATATAATTGGCTGCTGAAGAGACAAAGAAGCTGCCAATAATGGCCTGGTTTTTCACCCTGGGGCCTCTTCTTACAGGTCTACAAATGATACATGCAAACTTTGACCTGAGCATCTTACTGGGTGCATATTCTTATTTTGAGGACAAATATACTGAGACAGTGCAGGTGATATTTATGTATGTATATATGGTATAGAAAGGAGTAGGGTAAAAAAAACAAACAAACCTGAGCTTAAGTTATATCTTGCAACCACTATGTTTCCACTGAAAAATTATTCTATGCTTCTTTTCCTCAATGTTTATGGCAATGCAGGAAGTTCACCTGGAAAAGTATAATAAAACACTAACATTCATCTAAGTTGCTTATTGCCCAAAGAGAAAAGACCATTGTTTTTCAACTGCCTTGTGAGTCTTTCTGAGTTTAGGTTGATGGGATGGTGCATAGGTTAATGAGGCATGTGTCTGGGGAATATCTAACTTACACATCTATTGTAATTAATAACAACAGCTTTTCATTTCTGAAATCTCCCTGTTCGCTAGTTCATAGCTATAAAACAAATGCAAAACCAAGACAAATTAAATTATAAAAAAGGAAACATAATACAGAAATTAAGACTCATACATTATCTTTTTTAATCTGTATTTTTATTTGAATTAACCTTTTTCTTATTCAGAACACTCAGATATATTTTTTTTCTGTTCTCTTACAAGCACCTTCTCTTATATTTCCTTCCAATTGTGAGTTCAGTATTCTCTGAGCAGATACTTTTAGATAGTCCACCCAAGGAAGATTTAATATTTAAGGCCCAATTTACTTATCTGGAAATATTTGCCATTATACAGGATTTTGATTTAGCAGAGTGGTACAACAATGCACTGAAATCACACCACAAGCACATTATAGCAGTTGCAATATACACCCAAATCACAGTGCAAATGTGGTTCCCTTTACCAGTCTCTACATGCTCATCATCATAATGTTGGATGTCCCCAGTCACAAGGAAGAAATAGATAGTTGGAAGTCAACTCAAGCTCATTGCTCTCTTCAAAGCTCATTTAGTTGACTGTTAGATTTTTATGTTCTATGTTGAACTGCTGTTCATAATCCTCATGCTAGGTCTGACTGTTTCAAGATGATAATGCTGCCTACTAATTATTGTGGAAAAGGACATTTTCACAGCTGGTTAACCCACTCAAAAGATATAGCCATTTATCTAAAATATAAACAACTCTTAGATTCCCTTCACGCTAAGTTCAGATTCCTGTACAACAGCTTTTCTAAGCATCATGAGCATGTTGTCCTTGCCTGCCTTCTGTGAGCTTTCTTCCACTGCACGCATTTGTGATCTGTCACACCGGTTACATTTAGCTGAACACAATCTCTCTAGGAATGGTCTCTGTGAAAGGATTCAGTTAGAAATCATCAGCTATCAAATGCAAAATGATGCTTAACAAGATTCTGGGTTTCAGAATGCTACTGGCTTTTCCCCTACCTCATAATCAAAATAACAGTTTTATTACGATGGATGATGTACACATATATCTCTGATATCGTTCATTACTTGCTGACTGCAATTCAAAGAACTAACTCCTGCTTACTCCCAGAGATATTTTTTTTATTTTATTTTTATTTTTAAAGCCCAGTACTTTAGACATAGCCAGTCATGTTTCTTCTTCTGAAATTTTCAGGTTTGCTTTTTTATTTTCAACCTTTCAATAGATTGCTAGTATTAAAAACAGGTATGGAAACATGCATTTGCAGGTATTTTCTTGCTAATTCTCAAATTTAACACATGTCTAGAAAATACTGCTGTAGATGAGGTACTTATTAAGACATTCAATTTGTGGTACCACTTCTCATCCTTCCTTGCACTTCCCTCCTTTTCCTAATTTAATTTCCCAAATTATTCTGCACACAATTATTGCATTTTTTAAAGTCTTGATGTGCTCACTCAGAGGATGGGAATCACTACTCTCACATTGCTGTGACACTTTTAAAAACTCAAGTTAGAAGCTAGAACAAGTCTATGATATTATTTATGCCAAGTATGAGAGCTGATGGAAAAATAGTAGACTTCTCTTTCCAAATTATTCTGAAACTTATTCAGGATTTATTTACATTTTTTTATTTACTACAAGACATTGAAGGAAAGAAAGATTTACTACCTATACAGTATTTCAGACACACTGGAACTGTGTTTCCACTTCACTGTGCTTTGTTCATTGTCTGTTTTGTTATTTGTTTTTTTGTTTGTTTGCTTTTATTTTTCCATAAAGCGGGTTATAAATTCTCCTTATTCAGAAAGGTAGCATTTACAGTTGTTTCTCATGGGTGGAAATTATTAATAAGGTATGAAGGTGAAAGGAACCCATTCGCTATAAAAAGCAAACAAAAAACCAACAGCAACAACAAAATCCATTGTTCCATTTTACATTTTGACCTGATCCTCCAGTAAAAATAAACACTTTGAAGGGGTGGGGGGGAAGCAGGGGGGAAGGCAGGAGGGACAAAAGCAAAATTAAAATTGAAAGAGGGTATGAATCTTGACAATCCTTTTACTATGTCTGAGTACATATTGATGAAAAATATAAATATAAACAATAATTACAGTTAGAACAGGTAAAAGTCACTTGTATTAAATTTAACCAGTGCATAACACCATGTCTTTTATATTGAGGAGGAAGAATGTCATACACCAACATAGGTTAAGGGTGGACCTTCTGAAAAGCAGTTCTGAGGAGAAGGAACTGGGAGTCCTGGTAGTAAATTATCCATCAGCCAGCAATGTGCGCTTGCTGTGAAGGTGGTCAGTGGAATCCTGGGGTGCGAGAGGAACAGTGTGGCCAGTAGGTTGAGAGAGGTAATTTTCCCCCTCTCCTCTGCCCTATTGAGGCCACATCTGGAATTCTGTATCCAGTTCTGGGCTCCCCAGTTCAAGAGAGGAAGGGATCTACTGGGGAGAGTCCAGAAGAGGGCAACAAAGATGACTAGGGGATTGGAGCATCTCCCTTATGAGGAAAAGCTTAGAGAGCTGGGATTCTTTAGCCTGGAGAAGAGAAGGCTGAGGGGGGGGTCTTATTAATGTCTATAAAGATCCTGCTTTAGCAGAGGAGGTGGACTGGATGATCTCTAGAGGTCCTTTCCAGCTCTGCAATTCTGTGTTATTCTGTTTAATGGAGAACTGTAGCAGGACTGGTGACTACATAGTGAAAAAAAAATCTTAGCTGCCTTCAATTTTAAGAGTTATTTAATTTTCCTCAAGTAGGAATGCAATGCATAGACAAATTTAATGCAGAAGTGGCTAAGAAGTCAGTTTTTAATAATTGATTCCCTTAATTTCTGTTTTCCTGAAGAAACTTAAATTAGACTTAGAGTGAATCTGATTTTTTTTTTCCCCTTCAAGGAAAAAAATGTTTCTTCTGCAGCAAGAAAATATTAGATTATTGTAATGATTTTTAAAATTAATTCAAGTTAATTTGGCATCCACAGTTACTGAAGTTAAGGAAAATTTAGAGTCTTAAAATCTTTAGGTGTCTTTGAAAATCAGAGTGATTTACTCCAGTCTCCACTCCACTTTCCTAGCATGATACTCATTTACTGTGAGCAACAGCATTTTGTGAATCCATCTGAAGTCAACAGGGTAAATTGGACCTTGTGCTGGGAACTCCAGAATGGGACACAGCATTGCAGGGTGGTCTAATGACAGTGGAGTAGAGAGGAAGAATCACCTCCCTTTACCTGCTAGTCCCCCTTCTCTTAATACAGCCCAGGACACAGATGGCTTTCTGGACTGCCAGAGCACATTGCCAGCTCATGTTGAGCTTTGCATCAACCAACACCCCCAATGCTTTCTCAGGGTTGTTTTCAATCCATTATCTATCCAACCTATACTTTTGTTTCATACATTCCTAAATATATGAGAACATACAGATATTTTCATCTGTTTTCCTAAACATATTTTATAGTGATATAAAATAACAAGTCTATGTGGCATTTAAGTAGCCTCCTGCAAGGAGATTATTTTTATATAAGGAAAGCAACAGTATTTTTTCCAATTTAACAGCTGTAAATAAGTATGGCTGTTGTTTCTGCTACCTGGTGGTAAAGAGGAAAGCAAATGAAACTGTCATGGTTAACATGTAAAGTTTTTAATTTTTATTCAGATACACTTCTGTAACATAATGTGTCTCTAGTGACCTGAAAAACAGAACTATGAAGGGTAATGGATAGGACAAAAGACTACGAGAATTTGATATATAGTTAGAATTTATTACATATACATAAGTCCAGAAACACAAGCCTTGATCTTCCTTTTAAGACTGAGTTAGGAAGAATTTTCCAATTCTCTGAAAATAATAAAAATAATGAAATATTCCTCTATCCCAAATTTTCATAACTAGTACAAAGTTTTCATTCTTATAGACATTTTCCCCCAGTGTTCCATGGAAGCTATGCATCAAATTATTTTGTTTTTCATTTAAAAAACCCATTTTTTTAAGGGAAGTTTTGAATTTTTGAAGGTACCTCCTCTGAGTGCAATCCCTTTGGTTAGTGTTGTCTGAAAGCTCGTGACAGCTGTAATTACACCAATAGAAAGACTTTTTTTTTGTAAAAAAATTTTGATTGTGAGATTTCCACACATTTTTATTTCACATAAGTGGAGAAGATCCATTAAGACTGATTTCTTTTTAGGACTGTTTTTTGATTATTATTTTTGACAAATTATTATTTGAATGGAAGAGCAAGACTTAATATGCAAATTTTCAAATCTACTTGCTTCTCTCATTCTGAGGGGATGTCACCTTATAACCTTTTCCATTCAGAAGAACTGGACATATATGAGGGAGAGCTGCTTTTTTTGTAAACAATGTGGATATTCATATATTTGAGATAATTTAGTGATGTCTCCCACATTGTTGAAGAAAACAAGAAATTAACTGTTTCTAGCTAAAGAAAATTAAATATCTGGGCCAACTTTTTTTTTTTTTTTTTTAATTATTATTACATATATTCAGACATGTGACAACACATTGTTGACTTATACTTCTGCCACAGGTCTAAACAGGTAGGTAAGGTAACCCCTATATATAATATACATTCAGTTCATGCTTTTCTGTACTTCTGAGTATATCAGCTTAAATAACTTCAGGTTCTCTGAACAAATTTGAGGCATATGTCATAACATCTGATGTTACTGGAGCACTGTCTGCTTACTTAATTGCTGAACACTGTGGGTCTTTTGAGCGTAAAGGTCATGTATTAAGAAAATTAAATATCTGGGCCACTTTTTTTTTTTTTTTTTTTTAATTATTTTTCAATAGTGTATGTGGCAAGCATAGAACAGTTTGGGAAAAGGCGGGTGATGCAGGAGAAGTTATAAACCCTGATCACCTCAACAAAATTGCTGTGTTAGAAATATATAATTTTTATATATCCCTGTATTTTAATAACGTTATTCTAGATTTTCAATCAATATTTTTCAAGTCAAAGACACTTAGGTCTTTTTAGTTATCCAGTAAAAAAAACAAAACTACAAGGGTCTAATTTGAATGGAACACATTAAAATACACAGTTTCTAAACTACTTATTAGTATGATAATTGCAGTACCCTGTACTTATAGGCTTGGAAAGAGCAGCTATTATTAGATATTAATCTGATTCTGCCATCACATAATGCATACTACCATACAAAAATACCTTATCGTAAATTAATTGCGTGAATTACTCTGAAAAAGTTCACAGCCTCCTTTCTCTCTCCCAGAAACATGACACAGACATAAAAGATGTTCTTGAACAGGTTATGTCAAAACAGTACACAAGCCTCAGGGGCCGTTATCTTCCCTTATGCCCAATGCAAGAGCTATTACACTGTCACACTTAAAAGGAATTACTTGCATGTTCTCTATTCCTCTTTGAGAAACAATTCAAATTAATTTTGAAAGGTCCTCAGGCATAAGTACTTGTCTCCAGACCTCAAGTAGTATGCTTACTAATACCACAGAGTGGAATATTGATAGCAAATAACGCTTCCTGAGGCTGATGTACAATATTCCCAGTCCTCCTCTGCTGTTTTGCGGCCTCGTTGTACATCAGAGGATGGAGTATCAGTCCAGGGAGGTTCCATCTGGGTTTCTTCTTAGGTGTCTCACTGGAAACTTAGCTTCTTATTAGCGCTTTGTGAATGTGGTGCTGTGATCCTGTGTGATTCTTGAATGAGGAAATGTTAAACATAAAATTATACAATCACAGACTGGTTTGAGTTGGAAGAGACATTAAAGATCATCTATTTCCAACCTCCCTGCCATGGGCAGGGTCACCTACCGCTAGATCATGTTGCTCAAGGACCCATCTAACCTGGCCTTGAACACTTCCAGGGATGGGGCAGCCACAGCTTTTCTCGGCAAGATGGTCCAGTGTCTCCCCACCCTCACCCTAAAGATTTTCTTCCTAATATCCAAGATAAATCTCCCCTATTCCAATTTGAAGCCATTACCCCTCATCCTACCACTCCATGCCCTTGTAAAATGTCTCTCTCCAGCTTTCCTGTAGGCCCTTCAGGTATTGGAAAGTACTCTAAGGTCTCCCCAGAGCCTTTTCTTCTCCAGACTGAACAATTCCAACTCTCTCAGCCTGTCTTCATAGGAGAGGAACTCCAGTCCTCTGATCATCTTCATGGTCCTCCTCTGGACTCACTCCAAAAGCTCCATGGCCTTCTTGTGTTGGGAGCTCCAGAACTGGACTCAGTACTGCAGGTGAAATCTCACCAGAACAGAGTAGAGGGGGAGAATCACCTCCCTTGACCTGCTGGCCATGTTTCTTTTGACGCAACCTAGGGCACGGTTTGCTTTCTGGGCTGTCAGAACACATTCCTGGCTCACAATCAGCTTCTCATCAAGAAACATGCCCAAGTCCTTATCCTCAGGGTTGTTCTCAATCCATTCTCCACTCCACTCTCCACTGTATTTGTGCGTGGGATTGCCCCAAGCCAGGTGCAGAACCTTGCACTTAACGTTCTTGACCCTTTGTGAGATAGACATGGGCCCACTTCTCAAGCCCATCAAGGTATCTCTGCATGGCATCCCATCCCTCCATCATGTCACGTCACCACACAGTTTGGTGTCATCAGCAAACTTGCTGAGGGTGCACTCAATGCTACTGTCCATGTTTCTGTCAAGTATATTAAACAGGATTGGCCTCAGAACTGACCCTTGGGGAAAAGACTTTTGGGGCAGGACTTAGCAGGGCTCATTGAGAGGGCTTTAAACTAGATGGATGTGAAGGCAGAAGGGGAGGCAGCAGTTTAAAATGAATTTTCCTTCCATTTGGTTTCACAGTGTCTCTTAAGAGAGACAGAAACCAAGTAATGCTTGGCTCAGACTGTAATATTCTCTTGACTTTTTGAATAGGTGTGCTGCTCAAACAAATGTGTATATCACTGTTTAAACATTTAAGCAATTCAATTTAATTTTATGGCATAAATATTAGCTTTAGTACAATTGGTTACACTGAAGAAGCAAAAGAAGAGAAAACTGAAATCAGTGTATTATTGATGGTTCAGGAAATGCAGGAGCAATGCATTTTACAAAGTTTCTTTTTTTCTTTTCCAGAAATCAAACATTACTAGCCTGATAACATCTCCAAAACTGCCAATTTCACTACCTTAGACTCCACAGACTGCTGCTGGGTAAAGGTCCATGATTCTTACAATGAGCCTGCTGTGAAAACAAGTACAAACCTGTATGCTGGGGTCTGCATATCATCAAGATTTTAGCAGTTTGGTACTCTATGACTCATCTAAACGATCAAAAATGTCAGATAAAATGAAATATCCACCCACAGAGAAATGCATGAGAAGATGTATTTAAAATATGACATACAGATGACTGTAATGTGGAAAATACTACTTGTAGAACATATTTGTCAGAAATCTGTAACAAACACACAAGTCTGCATGTAACAGTTATCAAAACCAGTTAAACCTCTTAAGTATTTTGGAATAAAATGTAGGCTGAAGAGGTAATTAGAAAATGATGCAAAATATCAAGGGAAGAAGTGACAAAACTACCCTGCAACCTGTCCCTGTTCTGCCTCTGTGAGGATAAATACCCTCTTTCATTTAACTTTTAAATCTGTCACTATTTCTGGGAAAATACTGAAAAGTGAGACAAGAGGTATTACCCAGTGTAAGCTTAGAGAGCAATATATTCATGACAGTGTCCTTCTCTAACAGATCCTTCCAGGTCTCTGATTCAAAAAGTCACTGTACACTTACTTATCCTCCTCATGTCTCTCTGCCTCAGAGTCAACTTTAAGTTGTCATTTATGTTTGGTCAAAAAAACCATCCTGAATTCAGCAGTTTTGACACAGGACATGAAGGCCAACATTTTCAAACTTGTTATTTCTAGTACATTCCTACAGAAATTAGGCTTCAAATGCTATGTGACTTCTTTTAGAGAGGCTGGACCTCAATGCTAATATTAGTATCTGTTTAACATGCAGACATGAAAGGAAAGGAAAGGAAGTTGAAATTCATTTAGGGAATATATATAAGCAAGTACTGATCCTTCAGTAAAAGACTAAGGAGCAAAACCCCTGCTTGTGTACTCAGTACTCTAGTCCAGGAGCAGTATTTAATTCTTCTGGAACATGCCTTTGGGCACCAGCCTCATTCTGAGCAATACCAAGATAGAGCATATAGGTTTCCTTGTCATGAAAGCAAAGCTATAGGTTCAGGAGTTATGGAGCTGTACCTGTATACCTGTATGGCATTCCACGATGGAGTCAAGATACAGAAACCAAGCCACAGTCATAAATTTACTGTGCAAGTTAGGACTACATGACTCTAGAGACTATCATATACATCTTCAGCACCCTTGTTAGTTCTGAATCATAGAATCGTTAAGGTTAAGGTTGGAAAGGACCTCAGAGATTATCAGGTTCCAACCCCCCTGCTACGAGCAGGGACACCTCCCACTAGACCAGGCTGCACAAGCCTCATCCAACCTGCCCTTCAACACTTCCAGGGATGGGGCACAACCTTACTACCCTCATGGGAAAGAATTTCTTCCTGATGTCAAACCTAAATCTCCCCTCTTTCAGTTACCCCTTGTCCTATCACTGTCTCCTCTGGTGAGAAGTCCCTCACCAGCTTTCTTGTAGCCCCTTCAGGCACTGGAAGGTGCTCTAAGGTCTCCCTGGAGCCTTCTCTTCTCCAGGCTGAGTAGCCCCAAGTCCCTCAGCTTGTCTTCATAGCAGAGCTGCTCCAGCCCTTTGATCATCTTTGTGGCCCTTCTCTGGACCCTCTCCAACAGCTCCATGTCTTTCCTGTGCTGAGGGCTCCAGAATCGGACACAGTACTCCAGGTCGGATCTCACCAGAGCAGAGTAGAAGGGCAGAATCACCACCAGACATCTTTCTGATGTAATTTTAGACATCACACATGTCTGAAACCAGAAGCCTCTCATGCAGTGAAGTGGGATTCATGGTAATCAATTTATTAATAACTCCTGCTATTAAATCTGCCTTGAAAAGTGGACTCTTATAGTAAGCAATGGGGAAATAACTGAAGATGTACCACAGGTAAATCTGTGGAGGTCCAATCCTCGTTTGTTCCCAACTCCAGCATGAAGAAAAATCCTTCTGATTTTAAACAAGAAATTAATGCCACAGATCCAGTTGTACCTGTTTTCCACGCAAATGTCTATGAAAATTCACAATAGTATAAACCACATTTGTAAACACTATCTCCTCACTCAGTTTCTTTCAAAATACTGTGGCTAATTTTTTTTTTTTTTTTTTTTTTTTTAATGTTTTTATGTTCTCCATTCACACAATTCACTTTTAATGTTTTATCTTTTTTCCTGAAATCTCGAATTAATGTGTGTTCAACGGGTGAAGATAAATTTCTGGGTCATCTAATTACTCTCCTCACCAGTCATAACATTTAAATCATGGTTAAGTGATGTAGTTAAGTATAAGACTACAACCTCAAACACTACGTCCTGGTGTCATCCCATTAAGTAGTATCATTACAGTAAACAGCAGCTAATTTCATGTTATTGATACTTGACAAGACTATTTGTTATATAAATACATGTCAAAGCAGCTTTCCTCAAGTTTAGAACAAGCAGGAGGCTTTCTGTTTTTTTCTTCTGAGTTTCTTATAGCATCACCATTTTAGGGTAGATGGTGTACAGAAGACCTTGCAACCTGCAGAAACTAAATAGCCCTCCACTGACATTTACAGAAAATGTTAAATTACTGGGACTTTGTACATTGCAACAACCCTCAATTACTGATTTGTAGAAAAGTACACTGTACAGAAAAATCTGTATTGGAACTGCCCAAGGCCCTGTGAATATATAAGAACGCAAGAACACTTTACTGTTCAGCATCTGGGCAGAAACATCTTTTAAAGGTCATGCAGTCTTTTTTTTTTTCTTTTTTTTTCTTACTTCTTAAAGAGTCTTTTCTTTTAATTATATTTTCTTACTTTGTACTTGCCATATATTAAAGAAAGCATATAAACAAATAAAAGTTTAAATAAGCAAAGAAAACAGGAAGAAGCATTAGAGATACAGTTATAAATTCTTTCTCTGCTCTGTATGCATTGTCAGGGTTTTTTTTTTTTGTTAATAGTACCCAGAGAAGTCAGTAGTTTTTAATAAACAAGGATGCCTATTATTGAAGAAATAATCAGCCCTTGCTTTACTATCAAAGGTACTTCCATAGTTTTATAGGTCTCAGATAGCATAAATTAGTTTCCAGCCAAACTGGCTGAATCTAAAAGGATCTATAGAAATTCTAATAATGCAAGCTTTACTATGGAGGACTATAAAACTTTTGCAAGTATCTCTGCTGGACAGCAATATATTGTTATAAAATAAAGAACTTTCAAAAGCTAATTATTCTATCAGATTTGATAGTCATTGCCACATAATCTAGTATATTGGTTAAGAAATAACATATCTGCCTCTGGAAATCACTTGAAAAAAAATTGCAGTAGAAGCACTTTTTTGTGTTTGGGAGGGAAAGCATGTTCAAGGCAGCAGGGTTAGATCCACAGAATTTCTGAAGTGCTAGACACAGTTAAAATATTACCTAGTCAAGCCCCTGCTAATTTAACATCCTAATGTTGGAAACACTTGTTCTCAAACACAGTTTTAGTCCCCCTCTGCAAGAAAGCACCAATGCTGTAGTGGTCATTTGAGAGGCTTCTAAAAGAAGGAAAGGTGTTTGCTGTTCCTGTTGATCGGTGTGATCATTCCTGAGAGATAGGAGGTTTAGATTTAGTCTTGTCATGATGAAGAGGGCTCATCTCTGGGCTTCTCAGCTTTACACTTGAGGTGTTGGGTAATCATGAGTAGAGAAGGGTTCTTGCCAGTTAAACTTGGAGGATGAAAAGAGGTACCAAAACCCATGTCAATGCATGAATTTTTTTTCTGCTCTGCTTATGTCCTACACATTTCCCACTGCTCAGTTAAAGAGATGAATGTTCTGATTTTCATGACAGACTTTTTAGGCACCTAATTCCCTACATATATGGCAGGTGTGGACTGTCATCAACAACCTGTAGAGTGAATTCTGTCTAGATCAAAGTTGACTCAAAGCTAGGTACTACAAGGCTTATTTGCTGTAATATTTAATGTGTATAACAGCTAAGATACACAACCAAATTTAAGCCTAGGATCTTTTGCCTACTTTAATATCAAATAAAAGTATTCAGTGTCAATGGGCTGCTGTGTGCAGATAGGAGCAGGATCTTGTGCTATTTATTTGTTGACTGCAACCATATGTTCACTGACCATGTATGCCCATACACAGGTACAAACTCCTCTCTGTTAGGATATTTTTAATAACTTTCTTAAAGAAATGTAGCAACAAAAGGTCAACTTAAATAAATAAGATTAATAAAAATAAATAAAATGCTAAGAACACAAGCACAAGAACACACAAGATTTCCAGTGTGTCCAGGGGAGGAGGAATAGAGGAAAGTGCCAATCTAATGTGAAAATCAAACTCTGCTCCTCTCTTTGTGACACAGTCATCTTTTCTTCCTTGTGTGCCTTGATCAAAAAAATAAAGATTTATAGTGTTTTAATTTAGTTTGATATCCTTCGTTTCAAATCTTAGTACTATGAAATGAACATGAACACTTTCCTTAGAGCTCTGATTTTAAGCTACAGAAGTCACAAGGGCATGCTGAGCTATGAGTTTATATTTGATTCACATCCCAAAGGCTTTGCTCACGAGAAAAGTACTTAGGCATTATGCTATTTTATTAGAAAGTTTAGAGTCAGCCACCAGAGAATAGGTTTGCCAAGTTCTGTCCAGTCAGCCCATTTACTGCTGCCATATGAGAGAATATATATGGGGACTTTTAATAATCATAGCTAAGATAGGTTTAGTTACCATATACTTCTGTGACAAAGTTGACTTTAAATCATAAATACCACTCTATCTGAAATGATCTTTGAAGAATACCATGCCACATGCTAACTTCCTAGTTAGTCAGCATTAATATGGATTTATTGTTTCCATTGTGCTTATAGAGTGGAAAGTATTTAAGCTGTAGATTATCCTTGTTCATGGCATATTTTGCTTAAGGTGGTAATCATTCAATCACTTAAAATTACACCACTCAGTCCTGTGCAAGAGCAATTACTACTGTATGGGTAGTAAATGGGTCTTCCCATTTAGAGAAGGAGTATTGGTTCAGTGCTGTTTTGTGCCTATCAGTAGAAACCTTCCTTGTTTGAAATAGATGGATAGTGGAAGTGTCCTTTGACTTCAAATCAGTGAAAAGGACATATGTTAGATTAGCTTGTTTGGCTTCTTCCCAGATGAGAACTGCAGGGGTGGAAAACAACATGAGTTGAGATTATTTGCCTCAGAGAATCATTGGTTTCAATTTTTCTCTCTGTCAGTTCCAAGCTGTGTTTTATGTGCAGTACAGTCTTCTCCAGTCCTTTGATATACTACTGTTTGCACTGCTCTGAAACTGCGTTTAAAGACTCTGCTTAAGAAGTTAGCAAGAAGGAGACATCTAAGATATTTAGAAGTTTACCCAAAGTAGATACTATGTTCCTCAGGGCTTCAAAGTAAAGGAGTGAGTTCATTGCAGGCTTCTGGGGGAAATTTGTCCTGCTTGGCATAGTCCCTGTACTGGCATTTTCAGGAACAAGCTGAAAAATACTGCCTGCTGGGCAGAGGCTGCTCCTGCTTGGGACAACATTAGAGGTCTATTTTTATTTTCACATATGTAAGAACATGATCCTAGACCTTTGTTCATTTTGGCTTTTGTGAATATGCTACAAAACTTGAGACATCCTAACCTTGCTTTATACAGCTAAACTTTCACCATGTATGTTTCCAAGGTGTTGCCTGGAGACCTTTCTAGCTCATTATCTCTAACATGCTTGTGAGAATTCCCCACAATAAAACATGAATAGATGTTAATGCTGAAGGCAGGCACTATAAGATGTGTGGATAGAGAATTTATATATAATTTTTTTTCCCCTGTTTTATTGCTGTTGCAGTACATTGAGTAACAATTTGGTGCCAAATGAACTATAAATGTTGTCCCTGACATCAATGTAAAGAAATAAATCACTTCAAGTACACAATTTCTCTACTTTTCAAATAGACTCCTCAATACAGCCTGAGGTTGGCTGACTTCAGCTGGTTAAACATTGCTGAATACAGTTAAACATTGCTGGATACAATCTGGAGGCTTAAGAAGCTTGTACTTCCATTACTTAGCCTCCTGTAATCCCTAAATCTGAATTCAGTTGTGTTAGAGATCCATTATTTTATCTTTTATTATTATTAAAAAAA
>NW_009952440.1:112070-146955 GCF_000747805.2 Chaetura pelagica
ACCATTTTTTTTTTTTTTTTTTTTTTTAAAAAAAAAAAAAAAAAAAAAAAAAAAGAGTCTTCAGGGTTTTGCAGTTGATGTGAAGGTTTCCATATCCAGGGGCTAGAGTTCTTGAACTACTTCAGATCTGAGTAAAGTCTAGGAAAAGTTGAAATTCCACATCGGGTAATTTCCTGTACCAGAGAATTTCAAACCAGCTCTTTTAGCCTCAGCTTTGCAAGAGAGTGTTTTGCCTTAGCCTGAGCTGATTTACTGCTAGTCATTCTATCTAAAATGAGAAAAACTTTCACAATCAACCCTTGCAGAAGATGCCAGGTCCTCCAGCCCTCTGATTATCTTTGTGGCCCTTCTCTGGACCCTCTCCAGCCTGTCCTGTGTTGTTTGTAGAGCAGTGACCAAAGCTGAATGCAATACTCCAGGTGTGGTCTGACAAGTGCTGAGTAGAGTGGGATGATGACTTCTTGATCTCTGCTGGTGATGCCCTTGTTGATGCAGGCCAGCACCCTGTTGGTTTCTTTGCCCTGCAGCACACTGCACTCATGTTGAGCCTGTTATCCAGTAAGATCCTCAGGTCCCTTTCCCCAGGGCTGCTCTCCAGCCAGGTGGATCCCAGTCTGAACTGTGCTTGTGGATTATGTTTTCCCAGGTGCAAGATCTTACACTTCTCGTTGAATTTCAGAAGATTACTCCATGAGAAAACCTGACGTAGATGTTAGAATTAAAGAAGTCCAAATACATTTTTGTTTTTTCAACTGAAGCAACTTGAACCTGATGAGAACTTCCTCATTACTGTGTTACACCACAGTCTGCTTTCAGTTTCCCCATTTTTGCTAAGTTTTAACACATCAGTACTTCTGCTCACAGCTGGGCCAAACTGTGTGGTGTTTGTCCAGCTCTTTTTGTACCCTGATTCTTTGTAGAGTTGTAACACAGGTAAACACAGGCTTGACAGAAGAACTGTGATACTTATTTCTCATTCTTACATCAATCTGTATCTATGTGTATTTTGAGCTAATTTTGCAGACAGGCCTTACCTTTCTAAGAGCTCTGAATTAGATCTTAATATCTCTACCATTAGCAACAGCAACAGTATCCATCTTGTCCATCATCCACTGCTTATAAGTCTCAAAATGGAGTATTGAAAATTATTTAATTCCTTTGTACCTACTCATTAACAATGCAAGTGAGGCAGCTGTAATAAACTTACTTATTTCACTTGTCAGTGTTAAGGACTTTTTTACCTGTTTTCAACAAATTGCAGAAGGACAGACCAAAGTTCAAACTGCTTTCCCTTGGTGTAACTGAGATCAGTTTCACTAACTGAGATCAGTTTCACTTAATAGTTTTGGTTATTAAAATACACTTAACTACTGCTTAGAGAAATATTTTATTACATGCCTAAAATGTTTAAGGATTCTAAGGACAATATTTGACTCTAAGTAGTCCAGATCAGCCGTGTTAAGAAAGTTCTACAAATTAAATAAATTGATTAATTTACATAACTTTTCAGAGAGTCTTACGAAAATGTGCATGATTGATCATACTCTCTCTTTTCTCGAGCTTATCTAAGACTTCTCTTAGAGAAAATTTGTCAAGAAAACTGTCATTTAAATTGCTTTTCCACTAAATAAAGCAGATGACACAGAAGCCTAGATTCTGTCCAATTTATCAGAAATTGGATATGGCACTATTAACTAAATCTATGGGAAGAAAACAATATGGGCATTACTCTAACTAACAGAGCCAAATTCCACTCTGAGGCATGACTACATAGCTAAAAAATTATTTCTTCATTGGCAGTTGTTAGTGATTTGAGCAAGGCCTAAGACCAGGATTTTGTGTAGGTTAATACCCAGGAGACAATAGTTCCTTGGACAAGTCATGTTATCAGACCACAACTTTTCGGGATTTACTTTACCATTGGTCCAAATGGAAGACAGAGCCTTTCCCCTTAAGTAGTTTTTTATCCATCTCACATGCCTGGTATTAATTCCCAGTTTATCCAGCTATGTTTTTTTTTTTTGTAGGCTGTAAAGAGATCCTTGAGAGGAGGCACAGCACATGAATGAAACATCATGGTAACCACTTCCCTGCTACTCCAACTCTTGTTTAGGTTTTTAAGTGTACAGCACGTTCACTTCCAGAAATTATACTCTCTCCAAAAGTGCATTAAAGGCAGTACTTGTGACAAGCCAGCAGAGCCAGATGTTAAATTTGCCAGAAAAAAACTGTGAAACTCCCTGGTGAGTAAATATCATCATTAAAGTTGCAACAGATAACAAGGAAAAGGAATAAAATAAAACTTGTGGAAGGGGAAGACACTTTTCTGGGGAATATGTGAATCCCTTACACTACTGCATTCTTCTGAATGTAGTGTAAGACCACAATCACAAACTCACAGTTAAAGGATTATCATTTAGATTTAAAATAATCTCTGTTAAGCAATTAATGACATTAGCCATTAGAGTTTCCAGAAAACAAGCAAACAAACCAAAAACCCACAAACAAACAAAAAACCAAACAAAAAACCCCACAACAAAACAGAACAAAACAACAACCAAAACAAGAACAACAGCAAAACCCATAAAACCCAACAAAACCAAAATATTTTCCAGTCAACTGTTACATGCATGTATAAGTTAATCTAAGTGTGAAGTGACAGAAGAAGTGACTCAGGAGCTACTGTTGCAGTCTGATTATGTGGTCAGGTCTCTATTGAATGAGTATTCATGTCCAGAAATAAAGACAAGGTAAAGCAATAGTCAATTATTCCATTGTCCATATCCCTCTATAAATTAAAAAACATATCCCTCTATAAATTAAAAATTAAAATTCCCTGTCACAGTGAAAATGAGAAAATAAGGATGCAGTGTTCCTTGATGATTGCATGTATCTGTTATCAGAAATGTACATATCATATGAATAAGAACTGGGTTTGGAAATATATTATAAAACAACCACTGAGATGATGTCTTCACTATATCAGAAGATAGACTAACACACATTGAACAAATGTTAATACTTTGGGTATTACGTGCAACTGCCAAGCAAGGGTTTAAACATGCAAATTTTATGGCAAAATCTTGGAAACACAAAATGTTTCTTCAGAAACAAGATGACACAAATTGTGTATATTTTGTGAAGATAAGAAATTTGCTTTTGCTGTGCACTTAATTGACCCAGCATGACACAATGTATCTTCAGATATTCCATCACAAAATATATACACAGTTTTTCAGTTGAAAAATACATTATTTTCAAATAAATAATGTATTTTCTCCATGCTTAAGGAGAATAAAATAAAACAGTTCCATCTTACAGAAAATTCTGTTGTTTTCTTTGTTTATTCTTTGGTTATGCTGTTTTTGTTTGTTCTGGTTTTTTTTAAAATTATAAATCTGCTGCTGAGGAAAACATTCCAAGAATCATTAGCTCTTACAGTAAGGAAAGGAAAACTTAAGCAACATTTGTTAATCTAGTAGAGTTTAAAAAAAAAAAGAAAAAAGAAAAAAAAAAAAGTCTTCTAATAACTTAGTATTAAAAATGATTTTAATCTTCTTTCGTTTCCTCCCTAAGCAAAGCAACCATATAAACCACCTGTAGTGCCTTGTTGAATGTCCTCCCCAATATTTTTTATAGCCATTAAAATCTTATAAACTGAGGAAGTGCATATAAGTATTAATACAAAAGCAATTGCTATAATAACTTATTAAGATTTAGTTTATTTTTTTTTTCTTGCTTTAGCTCTCATGTTTGTTTGCTGGGTTGTTTTTAGTCTTGAGAGCAGTATACTTTATGGGTTTTGTCCATTTCACTCTGTACTAAGTTATGAGGAATGCATGTAGATAAATGAGAAAGTAGTGTTCTTTTAGTTTATTTTTTTAAACTATTACATACTTTGTCAAATACAGCATGATATTTAAAAAGATACTCAGACGCTGTTATTACGGACCAAGGTGTCTAACATGAGAGATGTGACTGCTTTTACTGCTCTTCTGACTTTGACACAGCAAGGCTTGTACAGACTGTGTTTCATAGGTTGTTCTCTTAAAACATCCTTAAGAAAAAAAAATAAATAAAAATTCTCAGAAGTCCAAACTGCAGCAAGTGTCAGAATGTTCTTTCTCAGGAACCTTTAAACGTCTTCACCTAGCAACATTTCATATCCTGTATGAACTCCCTTACAAATTTGTTTACAAAGTCTGCTTTTCAAGAGAACACATTCTAGGTAAAATAATTTTCTTGACAATTGCCTTCTCTCTTGAAGGTAATTAAAATTAGCTAAAAATCATGTTGGAACAGTTGATTATACACAAATAAAAAAACAACATACCAATACAGTTTTAGTAAGTGCTTTGTAATAACTTGGTCTTTAATTCAGTGTAAGATTAAATGACTAGCAGACAACAGATTATAAACATTATCTGCTAGATATAGTCATACAGTTAGTAGAGCTGGGCCTTTTTTTGTGTGGTTTGGTTTTCGGTGTTTTTTGAATGTATAAGGTGGATTAAACATTTTTTATTGTGTATTTCTACCTATACAATTCTCAAACCTCGAGCCTTACAAGTAAGTTTTTCTGGCATTTTCCTTCTTTCACAAAATGTTCCACACACCTTAAAATACATCATAATAAGAAATAAAAGCATTGCTCCCCAAAAGCTTTTGAGCAACTGTGGGTAATTGCATGGAAACACCAATAATGACCATAGACTAAAAATAATCTTCCCATTTTCTCTCTTCTCCAGCAGCTTGAGTTATCAGGGAAGTTTTGCTTTGTTTTGTTTTTTTCTTTAGTTCTGTTTTCCCAAAACCAACCTATTTGTTATTTTTTTATGCTACAACTTTATTAATTATCTTCTCCTGCTTCAGCAAAATCCATTTTATGATGTAGTATATGTGGTCCAAATGAATTCCAATAAGTACTTTCTAGTGACCTTTCTTCATTAAATTTAGAAAAAAGAAACACACTTGTCCTAGTAAAGACCAAGATTTACTGCAGCTTTTCATGGATAAACCCAAACTGCATGAAGTATCTTGTGGAAGAAGAAAATTTATTGAGATAATGTTCTATTTATTATCTCTCTAATTCACCTGGCACACCACTTGGACTTCATCAAAGTTTTAGAGTTGGAATCAATGGCACTGTTCAGAATATGTTTCCTGGCAGATTCAGTCCATCAGCTATGAATTATTGGACCTCACACTTATTCTCCTGTATGACACATTAATTCTAAACCTCCTTTGGATATTCTCAGCCACATTTTTTTGATACTGGAAGTTATTCAAAGAAATTGCAACGCTTCCTTGCAGTGATTCTGATGGTTGCTAGACTCTAAAATAAAAACTTCTGTCTCTCTGTTTCCACTGCTAATGCCAGCAGTGGTGCAATTAGTCGTGCCATTCTGAATACTGCTTTATTTGCAAGAGTACATAACAGGTGCTTCACTTTTGGAACAAAATGAGTTTTCTTTGAGCATGACTTCCACCAGTTTCAGCATACAAACCACTATTGATGGGTGTTGGATATTTTTCTTACTTTTCTTGAGACAAAATACATGGTTTTGTTATGAGGTTAAGAAACAGAGAATCAGCTGCCTGGATAAAAAAATAAAATGAACACCCTTATCTTAATCTTCAGGTAAGAAATTGTGATATTCATGAGTACCTGAAGAACCAATATATGTTTAAATATATTTATATACACATATATGTTTCTGTGGTTACATGTGTGGGTGTGTATCTATCTATCTATCTATCTATCTATCTATCTATCTATCTATCTATCTATCCTGAGCATTAAAATTTCCTTAAAGAAAACAATTTATTTAAGGAGTTAGTTTATTCTGCCAGTTTTAGAAACTTCTATTTTTGTGGCTTACCTTCAAAGTAGGAAGATTGTGCCAGCTTTCCTATTATGCTCAAATTTAAAACATAGAAAGTATCAAAATAGGATAGAACTCTTAAAACCAAATATCTGGTTAGAAGAAACTATGTTTGTGATGTTGCAGAATTTACATTATTAAAGGTGATGTGGATCTTATATTTCATTGGAGAGTAAAATGACCCCTTAGTTGACCTATTTGTTGCTTGCTCTCTGCTTTTCCCTCCTCTTCCTTCCACCATTTTTTTTCCTGCAGTGCTTTCAATAATCTGAAAATAGACCAAAGCCAAAAGCTGTCACTTTGTTAGTGATAATGTATTAAATATGAAGAGGTGTTCAAATACTATAATATGCTTATTACGACAATATTTGATATATGGTTAATACAAAGTATGTCACCATGTGATGAGAGGATCCAGTTAGAGTAATCATTATCCTGACACAGCCTGGATGGGGTCCTAACAGAAAGGTTATAAGGAGTACTCTAAATACTCTGCAGAATGTCAGCTTCTTACAGATATCTATAACTTTTCCCAGTCACTATCTGTCCGCAAAAAAAAAATTCTTTTAGTAGTGAGTATAGATGTAATCCTTAAGCACTTTGTTGTTACCCATTTAGTAACCTATATGTAGACTTTTGCGTTTCTTGAAGTATTACAGGGAATATAGATGAGATTAATGATGAGAAGACTTGAAAGGACATAATTACATTTTTATTTTTTTTCATTTTATATAATTCATGTAAGAACATATACAAATGCTTTGAAAATACTTAATTAATATGAAAAAAAAAGGAAATCTGTACCCCTGTTAGTATTTTGCCAATTTTTTTTATTATTTTTTTTTAAATTGTGCTCATTATGAACATATAGAGCCATGTCTAACAGACTTTGATTTTCAGACAATAACAGTCTCAACTGTAAGTATTTGAACTAATAACAGTATGCACAACCCACTTGAAGGTAAGACTGTTATTCTAACATAGTGTCAGAGTAAGGCATTGCAAAGCAGCTTGATTAGATGACATGGCATATATAGGACACAAATACAGATTAAATTTGGTCCTGAGTGAATGGTGATAGGTAT
Source organism: Chaetura pelagica (assembly GCF_000747805.2). Taxonomy (NCBI): domain Eukaryota; kingdom Metazoa; phylum Chordata; class Aves; order Apodiformes; family Apodidae; genus Chaetura; species Chaetura pelagica. The sequence continues at coordinate 119,041 of NW_009952440.1, forward strand.
TATACAGTCTCCAAAGCTTTACTTAAGAAGCTGCTATCTTCAGACACTAATCACATGCATATCTCAAGGAACATTGCTATATATGTAAAAACAGGTCCTTCAGAAAGTTTGGTCACTGTCAAGGGTCTGTTACTTGGACACATTTGAACGTATGAACAGAGGAACATTGCTTTAGCTGAGCTTGATTTGGTTATGTGATACCTCCACTCCCAATACAGTTTACGACAGAATAAAACATTTTCCTTTCCTGCAGGGAAAAAGTAAAAGGCTAATCAAAACTTCATAAGTTTTATTTAAACTTTTAAAACACAATTATCAAGGAAATGTTTTTAATATTAACCATTAAAAAAAGGAGTGTAAATTTACAACAGTAAATGCAATCTGTTAAAATTAAAGTGGCTTCATCTACAGCCATAGTCTTAGAATGGTAATCTATTTGTATGCATATCTGCACTATCAGAAAAGATGCATCCAAAAAAGAAACTTTCTGAAGTTGGTGATAGATTATTTGAGAAAAAATTGTCAAGTTTTGGAAAAGACATGTTAATTTGTTAGTTAATGAGAAAATTTTTATCAAATGAAATTAGGCATAAACATTTTAAAATTAACAGAAGAAGGACACTTTTCAAGTAGTGCATAATTAAACATTACAGATTACAAAAGTGGTCATGGATTGAAAAATTACTAGATTCACTTGTGGAAGAAAAGTCCACCTATTGTATAACACCTGATTTGTACCATGTCCTCCTCCTGGCATCCTCCAGCTTTCCTTTCTGGAAAGGGGATGCTGAGCTGGATGGACTTTAAATCTAACATAGTGTTAATAATATTACACTTCTACTGTTTCATAGAATCATAGAATCACAGAATGGTTTGTGTTGGAAAGGTCGTTGAAGATCATCTACTCCTACTAGACCAGGTTGTTCTGAGTCCCTTCCAACCTGGTCTTGAGGACTTTCAAGCATGGGGCATCCACAGCTTTTCTGGGCAATCAAGATCAATGTCTAACCACCCTAACAGTGAAGAATTTCTTCCTGATGCCTAAACCAAAACTCTCCTCTTCTGTTTTAAAGCCTTTACTCCTTGTCCAATTGCTCCATGCAATTGACAATTTTGTCAATTCTACGGTAAAATAAAGAGAAAGCAAAAAAACAAAAAGCATGAATCAATTAACTTTTTTTTTTTTTTTTTAAATACTAGTCAGGATATAGATACGACATTGGTTGCATTTGAATTGTTACAAGAAGGACTGAAGGAACACTTCGCTGATTCAGGGTATTTCACAGGTGACAACAAGCCATGTCACCATCAGACTACAGTTTTACTCAAAGTACTTTTCCAGGCTTTAATAACCTTTATGAATAAATAAGAAAATGTCGACATTCTGTCTTTCGGGAACGATGATCTGGGCACCTAGCAAAATCAGGATGTTTCACTAAGATAGCTGTCCCAGCCCAACATAAAATTCATTATCTGAGCCCTAAACACAATTTATGGGTTTTGGTAGCTAATATTTTGGCAACGCATTTGTGATAACTGATAAACTAGTTTGCATTTGACAATTAGCCTCTGTCATGCTCATGTTTATTCTGTTCTTTTTCAAGCCAAATCAGTCTGTTTTCTCAAGATCACCAGACCACCAGGCCAAAACATATGCAGGTCTGTGGCAAAATATCTCACAACTGCAAGAGAGAAGACTAGACATTTTGTCACAGTTTGACTCAGAATCATCAATTACACCAATGACAACAATGCTCTTGATCCCCTCCCATTCACATACAAATATGTGTAGGAATGTGCAAAACTGCTATCACCTCCTCCCAACTCCAGCAACTCCCATAGCACTCTTCTGAGCTGTGAACACCCCAGACCACTGTTGATGATAGTGGCAGAGCAGAAAGGAGCTAAGGGTATAGTTATGAGCAGTCAAGAGTGCATGAGCCTGGGACTCAATGGTGACGGATAGCTGGTGTCCTTCCCAGACATGTGCCATAAATGTAAGAAGAACTTGATTTCTGTAATCCCTGAATTTATATATGGAATGGAATAATCTCTCTGGTCAATTTGATGCCTGTCTATTCCACTCCTCTCTACAGGAGGGTTGTAGGCACCACTCTTCCGCTCCTTAAGTGTCCAAAGCAACAGATTCAACAAGCAGAGCAAAGTGTCCTTCATCTCTCAGCAGTAACTATAAATATTTAGGCATTATCAGTCCACTGCCTGGTAAACTTGCTGCTACTTTCAGCAAGTGTGCTGCTTAAAAGACACTTCACTGAAGGAAAAAAATCATTAAAAAATAATAAATAAAATTGGCTTCATCCTAGCTCAAACCAGAACACATTTATAGACAGTAGGTCTTGAGAAGTTGCTATGCAGAGCCAAGTGAAGCTTTCTCAAAATTCAAGTAAAGAGAAATATAATTACTGTACTTTATTTACCATATTTAGTTAATTTTTATAGGTTTAGCAAAAAATTTGATAACTTGATTTAGTAGATTTTAAAGGGTACTTGAAACACCTTCAGAATTTTTTTTTTAAATTTATTTATTTTTTTTAATAATGCCTTTTCTTAATTTCTGTTTCACGATGAAAACAAAACCAGGACAAAAAAAAAAAAATCTGGTTTAAGCTATTTTATTCACAAATATACCTGAAATAATAATCCCATGCTAATCATTAGTTATGAACATGTAATTTCCATCTAGATAATACCTTTTACCTGGATGTGTTAAATTGCTAATCATGTCCTAGGTGTTATTTTTCCCAGATTTTGTAACAAGGATTTGGGTTAATAAATGGATTTTTAGGTTTTACAGAACAATTAAAATTGAAAGTTGGAAACAAGATCAAAGTTAGACTAAAAGGAAAAAGAGAATAGCATTTTTCTTTGCCATTGCATAACCAGTATTAGATAAAGTGGTATTTCATGTTAGGTATGTGGACTAAAGCAATGATAAATGAAAATGCTTCAGTTGTCTTACTTCAGGATGAGATGAATTGTTCCCTGAAAGGTAATTCTGTTCCTCACTGTATTTTTTAAATTTCTGAAATATAAAGTTTTATTTTCCTGAATGAATTACACAGAAGGCCATTTTCACAATTGCCAACAATAGGAAGTACTAATCCATCTCAAGTCACTGCTCCGTTTCACTTGGTACTATTGCATATATGGCATACAGTTAATTTATAAGGATTAGCTGTGTTTCCATCATGTCCATCTGGACTGTCAGCTGTCTGGAGATGGATGACTGCCATCAGACACTGCAGAACTGGTATACCTACATTTGCTTGGTGCAGAATTTTCTGATTTTGCTTTGGTGAACTCTGACAATAAATTATGGTTTTGGCTTTGTCTACACGCTGATTTTCCAACTTGTAGCTAACCTGTCTGACTGGAACTGGCTGAGTCAAATTACCATGGGGGCAAATAACATACATAGACTATGGCCAAGAACATACAGACATGTCTAACTCTAATGCAAATGCCAAAGCTGGCCACATCATAACTATATCATTGCTTGGATCTAGGCAGAGAGCTATCCAGAGAGTCTAGGACACTTCAGTTTTTACAGTGTCTGTGACTGTCTTTGGAGAAAAGACTCATTTAGTAACAGGTGTTGACAGACGAACATGAAACAAACAGTGCAAAAAATAAAATGTACAAAGCAGTTAGAATGTCTTCCAAAAATAATATTGTCTTTAATCTGCAAGTATTAGAATTGTCTTTATAAGCCATATATATATATCGGATTTTGAAAGAACAGTTCAAAACTAGATGTACCAAACCAATCACTGTCTGGAATAGCTGGAGAATATTAATGCCACAGTATGGAAGTACAGACAGCTAGATTTTTAATTAGTGGACCAAATTTTGAGTGTGAATAACTGGGCAAACACCACAGATTTGATCTAGTTGGTTTGATAGTATGATTGCTCTAGATTAAAACTTGCACTTTTGAAGCACAAGGGTCTTATTGTAAACCACATATCACCAAGGACCTCAAAAGAATACAGGAAATTTTGAGTCAGTTTATGATCAAGCTGGATTTCCAGTGAGGTCCCTTAGAAAATACTGCTTAGTGTAGGGAGAAGCTGTTTTCAAAGTGAAGATGAAGCACCTGCTGTCCTGTTGAAAGAATAATTTGGGGAGATACTGTAAAATAATGTTAAGTCCACTGCAAAGCAGGGTCCTAAGGCAAATACAAAAAATGTAAATATTTTAATCCCAGAAGTGCTGCGCTGACATTTTGTATTGATTTTGTACACTTTGCCAGGGTTTTGAGAAAAAAACGAACCACAAATTTTAAAATACAATGCTACATTTTTCCTCTTCGAAAGCAATAATAGTCACTTTTAACATGTAAAATTTCTCTTGGGCTGAAACCCCTTTAATTATGATAAATTCTATTTTCTATTGCTCTTCTTTTCCTTTCTTAAAAGAAGACACTCAAAATATTTTCTATTTCTCCACAGGAAATGCAGGTTGTGTTAGCCCTTAAAAAAAAAGGATAACAACAGTGTGGGAAATTATCTGCATTTTTTACCCTTTCCTCTGCCTGAGCAGAACATCTGCAGTGCATCAACAGGACAAAGAGAACATCTCTGGAGAGCTCTGTGATGGCATTTAGTCTTAACTGGAAACTGATTTTCATTTCTTCTGAAAGCATCATTCCACAAAATATATTTCTTTACTGGTAGAAACCATAAATGTTATTTTACAAAACACTTTAAACCATGACAGATAAAAATATAATATAAAAGAGTTTCAGCTTTCTATTCGACCTGATCCAGGCTAAGCAAACATCACGCTTTTGACGTAAATGCTTTTGAGTCTTTGTTGTCTTGCCTAACACATTGTTTTATGTATGTAAAAATTTTTCATGCCATTTTCTACAAAGATAGGGAGCTGTGTAAAATTTTATCTGTATCTCTGAGAGGCAAAGAAATTTACCTCACAATCTCCTAGGTAAATATGTATTTCAAAGAAGAAATTAAAACATTGGTTATAGCTTTGCCACTACTTCCCCAAAAGTTATTTTCAGAACAGCATTTGTTGTTTAGAAAGGAGATTGTGTGGATTATTTGATTGTTTTTATTATAGCATCCTTTTATTTTTCAGTATTAAACACACAAAATAATAATGGAATAGAAACAGAAGTATCAACGTGGTGTCTCATTAGTCATGAAATTCTTCCAATCCATTCCTTTAAGTATCAAAATCTTATCTGCAATAAGTGTATATTATATTTTCGTACAGAAAACAAAAACAAGCATCTAAAAATATATATTAAGCATTGATTAGCTGTGAGAGCTCTATATTTGTGAGGGGGATATGACTCAAAGTCTGTGGAAGCCAGTGAAAGAAAATGTGAGTTTAAAGGATCAGGCCCTAAATGCAAACTCACTATTAAACATCACTTTTCCTAAATACAGATGAGTCACTATTTGAAAGAAGGATACCAGGCAATCATTTCTGACCTGCCCTGTACAACAGATGAATCCAGAGCAAGAAGCAATGTGCTGTGCTTTGCTCCCTTCTACAAACACATACAAGAGCAATGCTGTCTTTTTGAGGCTATTAAACCACAGGATGGGCTCAACACAATGTTCTTTAGCCTAACACTGGCCTATTAAACACATTTAGGAATATCTTTGAGATCAGTTCAAACAGAAAATAATTAAAATCACCATATTTTAGAAGATAAAGTGTTGATGATAACCCTGTGTGCTACGAAATAAAAGTGATAAAAGAGGGAACGTGATTCAAAAAGTGAGAATAAAAAAAGTACTGTTTATGACAATTTAATTTAATTTAAATATTTTTGACATGAACTATTGATTTTTATCTTTATTCTGTTGTTGGAGGTTTGTGCATTTTTTTTAAACACTAAGTGGTGCTGTGATGTTTGATTTAAAATCTTCTAAGGACTGTAAATGCTTTTTATTCTATTGAAATGTACCTAATACATATTAATATTCTGGAAACTTGCAGTATAACAAGTTCTTTTTTTGTGCTACATTTTTATGAGGTATGTTAATGTGATGGAGTGCAAGGTATATCTTAACATCCTTTTAATGGTGAAGCTACAGAAGAACCTACTTGCATTGCCACAAAATCTATAAATTCATTAAAAACTAATTTATTAGCACTCCCTGTGAGCATCTAGACCCTTAGCCCTTTACACCTCATCCTGTATGTATTTCATCTATTCCTTGGACTCCTCTGCATGGAAATGGAAGTCTTTTATGGACTCACAGCACATGTTGTAAATTAAGATTAGCCCCCAGTCTACAAAAAAAAAAACAAACCAAACAAAACAACACAACAAAACAAACAACTTAAAAATCCTATGTATATGATAATAAAAAATCCATTTTGTGAATTATGATTCATAACATGAATGCCTAGAAAATATGTAGACAGCTGTTTGACATTATGTCTTCCTCAATAAAACAGAATTTTATTTCAATGACATCTTGTTTATTTCCAGCCCTTGAATACTGACTCGAAGTCTTCTTCATGAAAAAGGAATTGTCTCAAAGCTGACATCTAAATATTCGTAATTCAGGTTTGTTTAATCTATCAAATATTTATCTGTGGCTTTTACAATTGAAATGAGAGCAAGGCTGGTAATATACATGCGATTCAAAACAGTGCTCTTTTTTTTGTTTTTTTTAAGCTACTGAAAACTCTGAAATAAAGGCAAATATTGAGAAAAATAAAGTTTAAAAGCAATGGTACTATTACTAATGAAATAGTGGTATTGTAGTAGCATTACTCACTGGGTTCAAAAGATCACACAATTCACAGACATTAAAACTTCTGAAAATTGCAAGTAAGATAAAAGGAGAAAATGCTTTTCTTTGTTAAGGAATTAAATTACTTGATTAACATAGTTAAAAGACCTAACTACAGGAAGCAATGTAAAAGACAACACAAAATACTGCTTCATAACATTGAAATTTCCAGTATTTAACAGTAACAGCTACATGGAAACATTTCTGACATTTAAAGGCATTTCTGCCATTAATATGCTGTACCCTTGAACATGAAATCCTATTTTATAGCTGCTGAAGGAAAAAACTTATTACTCTGATTCATGGGCTATGATGAATTAAGAGCTCAGCAAATTGTTTTATCAGGATCTGTGGTTCCTTAAGGACCATTGACTTCCCTGTTGCTGCCCCTAGACTTTAACTTAAACACATAATGTATATCATTCAACTAGTATGGCACTGATGATGTTGGCCACCACAGCAGATAGAAAGAAAACATGGAAATTACATGTAGAAAATTGCACACTGTAAATAACCCTGAGACAACTGTGGCAAAGTAATCTGAAAAACAATAGTGAGCAGACCTTTAAATGAATAGAAGTCCTGTGATTTCAATGAACCGAAGTTCACACATCAGGTTAAAACTGACTTGTTGCCTTTACTGTACACTCCACACCTGTACATCATGGATCTGGAACTGCATGAATATAACCACCTCAGAAGAGACTCTACTTTCTGCCAGTGTTAAATTATGCTTTATGATGTGGTAGGAAGTTTTGTCTAGTCTACTCAAGATTTAGTTTTATCTGTGCCAAGCAACTAACTGTTCTTCACCATGCCAGCAATTTTGTGATTTATCCTTCTGAGCAAAAACAGGAAAATAATTTCACATATTAGAATAAGGATTTTGTCTGATGATTTCTTTACAGAAGGAGAGGACTGGATCACAGAAAAGGTCAAAGTTTTTTGCCTAAAATAGAAAAATTATTAACTGGCAAAACAAATAAATTTCTTATTTGATCACATTTGGAGAGTGTTTAAGTGCAATATACAAAATCACATCCAATAAGAATTTATTTATATCCAATTTCACTTCATTCATTTGTTGCAAATAGGGAAAGCTTTGGGACATGGCCAGCAAAGACAGAGAAGTGTAATAATTTAAATGTGACATGGTTGACCCTGGCTGGATGCCAACTGCCCACCAAGGCACCCTACCTCTGCTCTCTTATCCTGGTTTGGGCCAGGGTGAAGTCAATTTTCTTTCCACCTATTTTTTCTTTCTGTGGACTCTTTTCTAAGTGGTGGACTTACTTAGATTAACAGCAAGTTTTCCAGCTAGTGGACTGACAACTGTTGAGAGACCACGGCCACTTTGGTCTGCTTGTCTGATCTGCTGCTTTGGAAACTAAAGGAGCAGAAAGGTCACATCTACAACCCTCCCATAGGAAGGAGAGGACTAGACAGGTGGCCAAAATTGGTCAAATGGAGTATTACATCCCATACACATCATACTCTGTATAAATTAAGGGATCACTGAAGTAAAGCTCTCTCCTGTCCATGGGCAACATCCAAGAAGGACTCTGTACATCTTCCTTAATTCCTAGACCTGTGTATTCTCAATCCTTCTATCTTTACCCTCAGCTCCTATCCGCCTTGTTACTAACTCTGTAAGTGGCCCACACCTTTTTTGAGACTGCCCCATGGCTCAGGGCAGTGCCGTGAAAGTTGCTGGGGATGGGACACTACAGAGGTACTGCACATTCCTGCACATGTTTATATATATTTGTGCATATTTCCTTTTATCACTAGTATTTCATTCAAGCTGTCTAGTTTAGTTTTCAATCTAGAAGGCCTCTCTCCTCATTCTCTCTTTCTTTTCCCTATATGGGTGGGAGAGGGAGGGAATAGAGAACATTATTGTCGTTCACTTAATTGCCAGCTCAACGTTAAACCATGACACCTCCTAAGCTGGACAGGGGAGGGAAAAATACAGTGGAAGCTCATAGGTCAAAATAAAGACAGGGAGACAATTCATCATCATGGGTGAAACAGACTCAACTTGGGAAGATTAATTTAGTTTGTTACCAAATAGATCAGAGTGGGGTAATGATAAATAAAAGTAAATCTTGAAACACATTTTTCTCCCCTCTCCCTTTTTCCTGTGCTTAGCTTCACCCTGGTTTCTCTAACTGCTCCCCACCAGCAGCATAGGGGGATGGAGAATGGGAGTTGTAGTCATTTCATCACACATTGTCTCTTTTGCTCCTTCCTCTTCATGGGAAGGACTCCTCACACTCCCTGATCCAGAGAGGAGTGTCCCTCTCATGGGAGACAGTGCTCCATGAACTTCTCCAATGTGAGTTCTTCCCACAGGCTGCAGTTCTTCACAAAATGCTCTAATATGGATCCCTTCCATGGGGTGCAGCTTTTCAGGAACAGACTTTTCCAGCTGAGTTCCTAACAGGGTCACAAGTCCAGCCAGTAGATATGCTCTAGCATGAACTCCCCTCTGCATGGGTCCTCAGGTTCTGCCAGGAGCCTACTCCAGCACAGGTTCTCCACAGAGTCACGGTTTCTTTCAGATATCCGCTTGCTCCACTGTGAGGTCCTCCACAGGCTGCAGGGGAACAGTCTGCCTCACCATGGTCTTCACTAGGGATTGCAGGGGAATCTCTGCTCCAGTGCCACAGAGATGTGAGGTTTCCCTCTGCTACATGGAGATAGACTAGGCTTATAGGCACAGATATATTACAAATGATAGCAATAATCAAGAATAGGTGAATTATAATTTGTCACGAAATAGTATTAAAACCATGAAGCCCTATCCCTCTGATATTACTGACGGCTCAAAAATTCTGTAATTGCAGGACATCTTCTTTCCACTCTAGAATTATTTTACTCACTCACTGTGGTGAAAGAGATAATCTACAATTTGTGGAGATATGTTGCATTTTTAAATCCAATTAACCTTATCCAGTTTCCATTCATAATGAAAGGTTAATTATTTTTGTATTTTAATTCACACCTTTACAAATATGCAGGAACAATTTTTGTCTTAGATATTTTTGGAAAAGTTGTCCACAGGAGAAAAATAGCCCTTAGAAGAGGATGATGGAGCTTATTCTATTTTTGTTTTCCATTTTCTGAACTCCCCTTTCAGAAGAATGGAAATACTAGTACTTTATTTGAACTCACATAACTGTGTAAGTATTCACACATTACAGACTCTATTCAAGTCTTCCTTTTAGCTATTTTAAAGGTGGAAAAGAGAAAAAAATAATAATATTTACTTTCAAATAATCTAAATCAGCTATAAAATTAATAAATATCTGAGAAATTTCTCACATTAGCCAATGAATTGGGGTCCTGGTAGACAGGAGGATGCCCATGAGCCAGCAATGTGCCCTTGTTGCCAAGAAGGCCAATGGCATCCTGGGGTGCATTACAAAGGGTGTGGTTAGTCGGTCAAGAGAGGTTCTCCTCCCCCACTATTCTGCATTGGTGAGGCCACATCTGGAGTATTGTGTCCAGTTCTGGGCCCCTCAGTTCAAGAAGGACAGGGAACTGCTCGAGAGAGTCCAGCGCAGAGCTACTAAGATGATGAAGGGAGTGGAACATCTCCCTTATGAGGAAAGGCTGAGGGAGCTGGGTCTCTTTAGCTTGGAGAAAAGGAGACTGAGGGGTGACCTCATCAATGTTTACAAATATGTAAGGGGTGAGTGTCAGGGGGACGGAGTTAGGCTTTTCTCAGTGATGACCAGTGATAGGACAAGGGGTAATGGGTGTAAATTGGAGTATAGGAGGTTCAAGGTGAACATCCGAAAAAATTTTTTTACTGTAAGAGTGACAGAGCACTGGAACAGGCTGCCCAGGGAGGTTGTGGAGTCTCCTTTACTGGAGACATTCAAAACCCACCTGGATGAGTTCCTGTGTGATGTACTGTAGGTGACCCTGCTCTGGCAGGGGAGGTTGGACTAGATGATCTTTCGAGGTCCCTTCCAGCCCCTAAGATTCTATGATTCTATGATTCTATGAATACAGCTAATAAGTATCACTCCTTTTGTTGAATACATAATTACAGAGTTCTCAAAACTATGAAATCTATCAGAAAATATGTTTAGCTACAGACATTCACATAGCCTGTTCAAAGAACAGTTTTTAATGTTGTCTCTTGAAGATCCTGACAGAAAAATGATGATTTCAGGCTTGTTGTTCTTTCACTCCAATAATAAACAGAACAGGAAGAATATTCAAAAACCAAAAAGAAACCCCACCAAGCAGAGCCAGAAGAGCAATACAAGCCTACTGAAAGGGTGTTCTAGAAAACAACCCAGGATTCTTCTCATACGAGAGAATTTCATGGACAGACAAGGCCAGTAACAACTCTTACCTCCAGTCGGTCTCTGTGGTTTGAAGAAGGTAATTTAGAATAAAAGCAACTTCCGTGGTACCCAGCTTTCTTTGTGAAAAAAAACACTTCTAATACACTTTCTCATCACTTTGGATGAGTCCTGAAATATGCAGATGCCTGAAGCATTTGTGTTCCTGAGAGGAGAGGAAGAGGACATTGTCATATTAACATCTACTCTCCTTTCCCTCCAGTTTCTTAGAAGCAGCAACTGGTTTGGGTCAGAAGGGATCTTTAATGAGCATCTAGTCCAGTCTACCTGCCATGACCAGGGACATCTTCCAATAGATCAGGTTGCTCAAAGCTCCACCAAACCTGACCTTGAATGCTTCCAATGATGGGGCATCTACAACTTCTTTGGGTAACATATTCCAGTGTCTTGACACTCTCCTCATAAAATAAGTTCCTTTTGTCCAATCTAGATAAACTGTCTTTCTTTGTAAAACTGCTGTCGATTGTCCTGCCACCTTGGGCCCTGGTGAAAAACCTTTCTCCACATATCTTATAGCCCCTTTTATATATTGAGAGATCACAACTAGGTGTCTCAGAGCCTTCTCTTTTGCGGGCTTAACAACCCCAACTCTCAGCCTGCCTTCATAAGACAGCTGCACCAGCCCTCTGAACATTTTAATGGCTCTCCTGTGGATCCACTCTAACAGGTCTATGTCTGTCTTGTCCTCTAATGTCCTATATCTTTCAGGACCATGGATTCCACTAGGCTATGGTAATTGTTGCCCAGGCTGCCACCAGCCTTGACATCCCTAATTAATTCTTCCATGTTAGTAAGAAACAGACCCAGTAATGCTTCTCTGTTCAGCCTGTTTATTACCTGCATTAAGAAATTATCCTCAGCAATCTCCAAGAGTCTCTTGGACCACTTACCACTTGCTGTTACATTTTGCCAGAAGATATCAGGGTGAATGAAGTTCCTCGGCAGGATCAGAGCCTGTGAGCATAATCCTTCCTGTACCTAAAGTAAGAACAATTTGTACAAAGGCTTCACTTGGTGAGGTGGCCTGTATTTCAGAAACACATCTTTGTAGTCAAACCAGTCTTTTGTATAGAGGGCAACTCTGCCACCTTGCCCTGGCCCTTCTTCTTTGCCTGTCTTTTCCAAACAGTTTATAGTCACCAATTCCAGTGCTCCAGTCACGCAATTCATCCCATCGTGTTTCTTTTGATAGCAATTAAATTGTAGCTTTCTTTCAATAGCTATCTTGTGTTTGTTACCTGTGCTGTGTGGATTGGTATAGGGCATTTCAGCTGGGTTATCAAACATATCACCTTTTTAGAGAAGGATGTCCTGATTCCTTTGAGGGATTTCACAGGTGTTTCCCTGTTGGCAGCCACTGGCTCTTCTCTGTTGCTCAAAACTCCATCCTCTTGTCCCTCTAAATCTAGTTAAAAGTCTTGATATAAGTCTAGCCAGCTTGTTTGTGAAGACTCTCTTGCCCCACTTGGTCAGGTTGATCCCATCAGCTCCAAACAGACCCATATTCTTAAAGGTAGAACCATGATCATGGAAGGCAAAATGTTGAGTATGACATGAACCACACATTCACCTTCTCAGCTCATCTCCTCCTTCCTAAAGCCTTTACTCTGATTGGGAGGATAGTGGAGACCATCACTATTTGTTCATTGCTCAAAAGGATATATAGTCTCTTTTGATGGTTCTAAATTGCTTTGTTGCAGTATCATTGGTCTCTGTGTAGAATACTAAGAGCAGATTACATGGTCTGTAGGATTCACCAGCCTCAGAAGTCTGTCAGTGGCATTGTGAATGCAAATTACTGGTAGAGAGTGAACTTCTCTACAGGAGTTGTCTGGATGCCAAGTGGGTATTCCAGTGCGTCTGAGTAAGGAAGCTCCAATAACGGATACTTTGCATGCTTTTCTGCCATTGGGTAGTTGCATAAACTCTGCATGAGTGACTTCTCCTGGATCCGGTCCCTTACTCACATGCTCTTCATTAACCCCATATAGAGCACTGAGTCTGTTTAAAGAATCATAGAATCAGAATGTCTTGGGTTGGAAGGGACCTCTAAGGGTCATCTGTTCCAACCCCCCTACAATAGGCAGAGACATCTCACACTAGAACAGACTGGTCAGAGACCCATCAAACCTGACCTTGAATGTTTCCACAGTTGGGGCCTCGACCTCTAGGCCCTGATCCAGTGATCCACTACCATCAGATTAGTGAACTTTTTCCTAATGTCTAACATAAATCTACCCTTTTCTAGCTTAAAACCATTACCCTTTGTCCTATTGTTAGATGCTTTTGTGAACAGTCCTTGTTACGCAAGCATGATTTTGGTAGGGGAAAAGGTAAGTGTCTTCCTTCTTCCCCAGGCATAAATACAGACAATATTTAGGACTCCTTATTCTCTTTGCAGATAACAAAATATGTATTTATAACCAAATTATCTAAATAGTGACATGAAATATATTCGAACGAAAGGAAATTATCAGAGTATGTCCTAATCATATCTAGAGTATAAGAACAAATTCAGAAAGTCTCTTTATATATATATATATATGTATACACGTATATGTATATACAAACATATCTTACTTTGATATCAAACTTTGATAATTTCAGAATCATCCCTAAATACTTTATCTGATTTTTCTGTCTCTGTTTTGAATATACAAACTCTTTGGAGAAAGCCTGTGATGAGAAAATACTGACTTGTGTATGGTGAAAGACTGAGTGATTTATTTTATCTTACAAAGTTATAGATTATTTTACAACTGTACAATATGATTTAGAGTTATTAGCAGAGAATGGCAGGGTAATTTTAAGTATATTCGAGTTTAATACGTTAGAACAAGGAAGTACACTCTTTTTCTTTTACCTTGACTTTAGCAAGGCCTTTGTCAAGGTTTCCCCCAGCATTCCCCTAGAGAAGCTGGCTGCTTGTGGCTTGGATGTGCACACACTTTGCTGGATAAAAAACTGGTTGGATGGCCGGGTTCAAAGAGTTGTGTTCAATGGAGTCAAATCCAGTTGGTGGCCAGTGGTGTTCCACAGGGCTCAGTGCTGGGGCCGCTCCAGGTTAACATCTTTATTGATGACTTGGATGAGGGGGGAATAAGTTTGAGATGACACTGAGTTGGGTGGGAGCGTCAATCTGCTTGAGGGCAGGAAGGCTCTGCAGAGGGATCTGGACAGGTTTGACCGATGGGCTGAGGCCAAGTACATGTGTTTCAATAAGGCCAAATGTTGGGTCCTGCACTTAGGCCACAAGAACCGCCAGAAGAGCTACAGGCCTGGGGAGGAGTGGCTGGAGAGCTGCCCAGCAGAGAGAGATCTGGGGGTGCTGATTGACAGCCAGCTGAATATGAGCTAGCAGTGTGCCCAGGGGGCCAAGAAGACCGACACCATCCTGGTCTGCATCAGAAATAATATGACCAGCAGGACCAAGAAGGTGATCCTGTCCCTGTCCTCTGCCTTGGTGAGGTTCCACTTCTAGTACTGTGCACAGTTTCGGACACCATAGCATAGAAAGGATATTGAGGTGCTGGAAAGGGTGCGGAGAAGGACAACTAGGCTGATGAGGGATCTGGAGAACAGGTCTTAGAGGAGAGGGTGAGGGAGCTGGGGCTTTCAGCCTGGAGAAGAGGAGGCTGAGGGGAGACCTCATCTCTCTCTACAACTACCTGGAAGGACATTGTAGCAAGGTGGGTGTTGGTCTCTTCTCCCTACTGACTTTCCATAGGACAAGATGAAATGTGGTCAAGTTGTGCCATGGGAGGTTTATATTGGATATTAGGAAAAAAAAAAATCACTGAAAGAGTGGTGAGACATTGTGACAGGCTACCTAGAGAGATAGTAGAGGCATTGCACCTGGAGGTGTTCCAAAACCAGGGAGACATGGTGCTTCAGGAGATGGTTTAGTGTTCATAGGAGTATAGAGTGGATGGTTGGACTTGATGATCTTGAAGGTCTTTTCAAACGTTTATGATTCTAAAATTCTATAACACTATTCTTCAGCCCAAATGGGCCAAGTAGACCAGGAGGTCCATTTCTCCCATCTAGTAGCCTCTATTCTCAGTATAGTTTCTGCTTGTTTGAATGATGTGAAAAGGTTGACTCTTCCAAGTGTGTGAGTTGTCATTATGTAAATATTTTTTCTACAGATCTTCTGCTAGTGAATTACTGGCCATTATTTCTGCAGCTTCTAAGCTTTTTGTGATGAGAAATTGTAGCTCAAAATACTGATGGAAAGAATATGCCAACCACTATCAATGTGTGTGAGGCAAAATTAGAAATGTTAATTTCTTGTATTGTAGATCACAAACTTAGGAAAATTGTATAAATTTAAAGGCATAACATGCCACAATTTTTCCTAGAACATTTTACTACAGTGATATGTATATCAGCAATTGAACTCAACCTCTGTCTTGAGGTACAGCCAAGTTCAAGTTAGATGTCATCTATATTTTAAGGTACTGTTTTCACATCAGCAATCTTTTTCCCTCAACTTTCCACAGACTGCTGATAAATTCTTCTGATAGTACCTTAAAAGCAGAAGGAATGAAATTTATGTAAATATGGCAACTGTTCTGTTTTTGGTTTTTTTTTGTTTTTTTATGATGTTTTTTGTTTGTTTGTTTGTTTGTTTTTGTTTGTTTGTTTGTTTTTTAATACCAAGCCTTATAAAGTGAACGGATACATTCTTCCAGGACACAAATTCACTTGGTGTGAAACTGTGATGTTTCCAAGTATTTTAGCATACCTGGGCAAAAAGAGTTGGTATAAATGAAAATAAAAATATCCAGTGTTAGATTCAAGGTGCTAATAAGACACAGACCTTTATTTTTGGATACAAACTGTTTCAAGAAAACTCTTTGGATCCGAAAGTGTGTTATCTATCCAAGGAGACAGAATCAAAGTGGCTCTGAAGATATATGGAATGTTGAAATGGAAGACCTGTACAAACTGTCTTGCAATTTATCATATTTTCAAAATAAGCTGATAAGAGAGGCATACATGGAAGGTGCAAAATCCTTTTTGAATGATAAAAGGAAAACAGATGAGCTGCAGTTGGCATGTCTTTTTAAATATAGTTAATTATTGCCTGTATTTTTCTGAAGTACAACACAGCATTTATTATTTAAATTCTATGTTATGTGTTATGCTTGTGAACGTCCCATATGAGCTTGAGATTTTTTTAGTAGTTTCATATTTGCTGCAGTTTGATTTTATTAATGTTCCCTTTAGTTAAATTCTGGTGCTTTCACAAAGTTAAAGTCTGAACTACCCCTCTTAATTTCCTGTTTATTTTTTGCCAGAACAGTATTTCTGTTCACTTCAATATTAGTTATCCTTAATATGCAGACAGGTAACATTAGTTGGAGACAGAGATAGAAGCAATATTCTCAGAATAATACTTTAATTAAGATGAGGAGATAGGGGCTGCAGCACCAAACAAAAAATACTCAGCCAACATTTTAGAGAGGAGTAACATGTATACATGCAATAAAATTTGTGCAGTGTTTGAAGAGAGAGCATTTGTCAGTGTGTGTTTGTATTAGCCCACAAAATCTAGTAACCACTTTTGTATTAGAAAGGGATTTTCCTATACCATATACATCAGCCTCAAGTTTAACTTTTAGTAATCAATTAAAATTAACCTTGCTAATAAAATGCTCCCATAAGTCTTTAAACCATGACTCAGAAGCAAAAGTCACTATAATGTGCCTTCTTCTCTAGTAAGAATCTAGGAGGAATACTGCAGTGATTTAACTGTGAATATGTCTGAAAATTACTTATATTAGTTCAAGACTGTATAACAGATATGGGTGACCATATTTTTATCCATGAATACTGAAACTGAATTTGCAATGCCACAAAATTGATAGAAATTTTTTATTTCAACTTCAAAGTTTGAGAGCTTGAACTCACAGTAGCCTTGTACACAGGCACAAAAACAAAGAGAAATTTCCTGAAATCACATATGTTGATGATACATAATTTGACTCAGATTGTGGATCTAGCCCAGATCTAGCTTTAATGGTTTTAATGAATTCTGCAAAATAAAAGATGAAAACCATTCATTTTTTCACCAATATTTAACAATGTAGAAAGTGAGGAATATCTGACTCCCTTCTGTTCTTTGCTGAAAATGTTTAACTACCTGAGGTTTACTTGAGGCTGGTAATTTAACATAGTAATCAAAAGCAGTTGTTGTCCTAATATTTTACCGTTACAACATCTTAATCTTTTGCTCTAATTTAATACCACTTCTGAAAACACCACTAAGACCTTACCTTCTAAATGCCTTCAGAAATTGCACTTTTATGGTGCACCTGACAGTATTGTGAGATGAAATATATAGACAAACTAATCACAGGTTTCTGAAGATTTTGCTTTCGATTTCACAATGTTAAGAAATGTACCACATTCCCAGACCACTTTTCTGTTACTTTTATAAAGCCCAATGAGACAAAAAGCTACTCAGGTTAGCTACTGCTAAAAGCAAGTTTTCAATGGTATTTATAGACAATGAAAACAATTTGTCTGATATTAAAAGTATGCTCTAAAAGCTGCTGAGCTTAAAGTTTTAATGATTCAGAGATGCATTGCTTGGAAGAGAAAATGGCTGTGTGACCCAGTCTCTGTGTCTATTGATTTTGTAAACAAACAAGCAAGGTTTCTTTAAATATAAATACAGATCCATAGCAACTGGGCACGTGTAAGTAGGATGGTTTGCCATAATACATGCATAGTCTTGTAACACAACAGAAAAACTGGAATTCTCTCTCACAATTTTTATTTTAAGAATAGTTGTCTAGATCATTCTAGTGTGTTTTACATTGTGATGCCTAATGTTTTGGGAAAAACATTTGGGATATTTCAAGTCAAGTGCAATGTCTGAGCCAGACTTCTTGAGGTACATGCATGGTCTGCATTCATAGAATGATAGAATCATTTAGGTTGGAAAAGATCTTTAAGATCATTGAGTCCAACCATAGTACAACATGAAATCTCACATAATTTTTGTTTATAAATATTCATTTTCACAGGTTTTCCCTCCAAAAGAAAAAAATTATTGAGATGACCAATGTTCTGCTGTTGCCTGGATAAACATCAATTTATTAAAAGTTACTGTTTCACACTTACAAGATCCACAAAACTTAGTGTCATTACACAGTAGTAATTTTCTGTTGAGAATCACCATTCATAGCTGTAACTTATTGTTATGGGAGTCACCCATAAAAGTAGAATAAATGTCACTTTCGTCTTAGTGTCAATTATGTGTGATAGTAAGGCTAATGGTTGCCTCCAGCAAAGGCAGACTCTTCTGTACATCTTCACTGTATTTATGGTGTTCTGTGAACAAGGTCATGAGTATTGCCATGTTTACTTTGGAAATGGTAAGTACCATTTCCAGTTTCAAACATGTTGTGCAGATATGCAATTTATAAACATGTTTATATTCCTGTTTCAGACTGAAAAAGATAAATATCCTGTCATTGCAAGGAGATTCACACAAACTGAGTGAGATATAAAGCTGTTACTTGAAAGAGTGCTCCACCTATGCTTTCAAACCAGTTGTGCTTGGGCTAGAGCTCTAGCACCTACTAGAGAGCCCAAATCTTGGTTTATGTACTCACTAGCAGGCAGGCAGACAGGGCCAAATTAAATCCTGGCTTTTGTAGGCAACAGGAACATAGTCTGCCTGCCTCAGGCCCTAGCAGCTAATCTTCAGATTAGATAATTTCCCTTCTGCTGGAAGATGACTAAGTGAGCAGAAGTCACTCCTTCAGTAAGGCACTAATGTCTTGAGAACAGTTCCTGGTAGAATGCTGTAACTAACTGCTGCCACTGGAAGAATAAGGGTGAGACAATATGCACTTCACTCTGAACTTTGTTGTTAAGAGGGGATGCAGCTCACCTCGTAGGTTCCAGAGACCTGCTCATAACTGTAGGTTTTGAGCTGTAAGTATGAATGTAAATGGAAAATAGGAGATGGCAAGCCTCCTCGTGTCAAATCTTTCATTCTTCAAGGGGCTTCTCGTACAAGCACAGTATTATGAGCAACAATACCTTCAGCTATTACCTCTTACTCTCAGAGAAAATATCTGCTTGCCCTCATTAATGTTGTGCCAACTGTGAGTATCTATCATGATCTGAATATCTTGACATTCAAGAGCAACTCAGGCTTCTGTGCAGTCACCGTAGTTTGTCAGAGTTGCTCACCAAAAGAGAGATTTTATTTTTGGCTACCCAGGTTCTTGTCTTAGTTCTCTTGGGCAGAGCTTTAAGGCATCTCTATTACCATCATATTTTTTTACCAGGGGGAAGTAAATGAGAATTGAGAACTACAGCATTGTTTAAGTGAAATTGTCTTCATCAGAAGAACTACACAGGAATGTTCAAGATCTCTATTTTGGCATCCCACATAAATGTCAGGTGTGAGAAAGATGAGCATGGGTATTCTCAGCCCAGGACCCGTGATCTCTCAGGGCAAGCTCTTAGTTTGTTGTCTTGTTTTGTTGTTGGTTTTTTGTGTTTGTTTTTTTTAACTTATTCATTCTTTTATGATCTGAATGACAGAAGTGTGAGGTTCATTTGCTTGTTTTACAGCTTTAAGAGTGGGAAAGGGCAAGTAACTTGTGGATGAATCTTAAAGAGGCTGAGCTAAGGGAGAGCTGCAGGGAAAAGGTCACTAGAGCAAATAGCAGAGGAAGCTGTTCAAATGAGTGAGCAACGATGATTTTTGGTACTATAGAGACAGCAGCAAGGGAAGAACCAGCACATTGCTTCATTCAAAGAAACCAGAATGCTTCATATTCCTATTGGAAACAACAGGCATAATTAAGACACCACTGAAAAGGAGGGGGACTGTCTTTGGACCCATAGTTATGAGTGTAAACAAAAAAAGGCTGAACTACCAAAATCTTACAGCCAGAGAAGTCATATGGAGTTTTACTGAGGCTGAGCACCTCAAGACCAAAATTAATTAAGTGGTTGAGACACAGGGTTGACATTTTCAATCCCTAAATGTACTTTTAACTTCCTGGGTTTGCCTATCCAAGTGTAAATCAGGGATTACCGAGTATTAGAAGAAAATCTACTTGAGCATGGCAGCAGAGTTCACAATTTGATAAATATTCTAGCTGAGTATTCATGGTGAGCAGTGTCTTTTTCAAGTATGTGCACAGCCTGTGAATTGATTATCTCTTCCTAATGTTCTTCTTTAGGGCTTCTACACAGCTGAAAAGTGACAAAGAGTTGATCAGATTTGAGAATTTTATAACAGATGAAAGCAGATGTCTAGCTGGGAGAACAGAAGTCTATTTTATCACCAAAATGCATCCTACTTAAGAAGGAAGTGGTTGGCTTGTTGATGTGTACATTTTTGAAAGATAGATTTTTAAGCAACATCTTAGTCATACTGTAAAGATTTTCTGGTAGCAGATCTGTTAAGTCAGTGCACGTCTGGCAAGAGTACTCTTGAGAATAGGAGAGATCATATTGATATGGATTATTGTGTGAGGCTGGCATGTCATTTTATTCCCCCCGTCACACCTCAGCCTGGTCTTTATCTTTGTAGTTCAGAGGGTAGGCTGCAAAATCTAGTAATTTCAGAAGTGGATCTATGGTTACACAGATGCAGCGTGGTTAGTTTACAAGCTGCAAACTGCAAAAGATAATAATAATAACATGCCAGTATTGCTATCACTGGCATAATTTCAGGATCTGTAAATACAATAAACAGGTTGGGTATCAACCACACTACACATAATTTATAATTGCTAATGTACCAAAGTCTGAAAACAACACCAAAATTCTGGAAATTCATCCTGAAACACTAGCAGATGACAAAAGAGAGGGCAATCTATGCATATGAAAGGACAAATTAACTTATTTACATGTTTTCATATAATTTTTTTTGCATTTTTTCAACGCTTAAGAAAAATAAATGGATAAATAAATAAATAAATAAATATTGTTGCAAATTCATGTAATCTAGAGTTATTTGGTGTAGCACAGGTTTCAGCAATATACTGTAATGAAAAAAAAGCAACATTTTATTCTATAATTTCTTTATAAACATTGATGTGTATAATATTTTTAGCTTAATTACACATCTCTGGGAATTTATTTTATTGTTCTGTCTGGATTAGTTCAAAGACAGATTTGACATACAACTCAAGTCCAGCTGCACCATAACGCAGATGCTGCCAGGCTAAGGAGCACCAATGACTAGGCCTGTTCTAAGGAGTTAAATTACTGTGTTATCTCTCATGTTTTTCTTATTTTGTTTTGTTTGGTTTTTGTTGTTGTTTTTTTTTTTTGTTATGAGTGTATGCAGAGGGACTATGTATGATTTGTATATGTGAATCTGTCTTTTCCAAGATAAAATAGATTTTGTGTTTTAACTGGATGACACTTGTATCCTAATGTTTAGTATTCCTAAACCTTGAGGTTTTAGGGCATGACTGGAATAAAGATTTTTTTGTTAACATAAAATACTGAGCTGTTTAAAAAATACTGATTTCCTTCCCTTCAGAAAATCAATACAGCCTGATGATTAAAATCTCCAGCAGCTGTTAACTGGCACAAACACTATCCATGGTGTAGTGATAGCACTAGTAATGAAATGTTTGGGTTAATGTGTCATTTTTCAGTGTTAAGATGTACCAAACAATATCCAAAGCAGGATATTAGAATATAAGGCTTTAGACACATCACATGTTAATGTTAACAGGAAATAGATAATTTTAATATAAGTAGTAAGGCAAAACACACTAACAAACCCCCCAAAAAACAAGAAAGACACTCCATAAATTAAAAAAAAACCAAAACAACCCACTTTTACTCACATCATGCCCTCATTAATAAGATTATTTTTCTCTCTTAAATATAATTGGTAGTACAAGTTGGTTTTTTTACTAGCTGATAAAGAATTCTTACTGATGCCATTCCATGGATAGAAGAACTAAAATTTTAGTGAGTAGGTATAGACTGATTAGCTGTTGGATAACTAATGTAATTTAACAGCAATGTTTGTAATTACAGAAAGGAAACGGATTTTCCTGGAAATGTTTTTGGTTTTGTTTCTTTCCTGGTCAGTCTGAAAGATGAAAGCAAACCATGTAATATCCTACAAGGGTGCTGGAGGAATTGGTAAGGAAAAGGAAACTTTCAAAATTTTGTTCTGGCCCATAGGCAAACACAATAGTGTCTTTCCTGTTCTGAAAGAGGATTTTAATGATGCTGCCATAACAGGGACAGTAAACCCATCTCTGACAGTATTTCAATAAGTGATCATTGTTGTGGAAGCATCCATAAATTTGAGGGTTTATGGAGTATCAGTAATCTAATATTAATTACACAGATTCCTCTCTTCATAAAAGATTTATTTATTTACTCGGTTATTTACAGAAGAATAGGCGAACTGTTCTCTTCATATGAAATATCTAATACCTTCAGGGAGCTGTTATGACTAATTCAACCAATGGACTTCAGCCTTACACTGATTATTATGCCAGCAAAGACCGTCAGTACTAGGCTTCACTGAAGTAACTTTTATATAATAGTAATTTAGAAGTGGTTTTTCAATTGTATATATTTTTGTTTACTTATACTTGTATTATTTTTTTTTTTTTTGCTTTTATATTTATGGAAATTTAGATTATATATTTCCAGAATACTTTTTCAAAACTTTCTTTTGAAGGTGCTTATTTGCAGTGACCAATAAACAACTTATGTGTACCTGTGAGAAATTATTCTTACCCCAGTACAAAAATAAATTAGAATCACATAACAAATATTCAGAATAATCTATGCTGAAATACACAACAGTTTATCATCTGATAGGAAACACTTTTAGGTATCTAACATATTTTTATTCTTCCCTGAAAGGATTCTCAGGGGAAAAAAAAATTAGGGCACCTGTCTAATATTTTATTTCTGTTAGCTTTCAAGATATGCCCAACTTATCCAGAGACAGACTACAGGTACCTCATGAAAATAAGTGTAAGAGAACATACATTATTCAGTAGGTTGACCTATATGCAAATGAACAGAGAATAAACATTTATCCCCTAAATGCTCTTCCTTATATCATAGTACACTGTGTAACCACTAAAACTGTACCTCTGAAGAGCAGAACATAGTGTGGGCTTTAATTAATTTGTTTTGAAAGGCTTTCTGAGACAACAGAATATGATGGATCAAGCTGTGGCCTGGGAATTAGAAGCTCGAGATTTCTAATCCTGGCTCTGGCTTTTTACCAGAATGAATTAATAGTCTTTTTGAGTTTATCTTTCCTTTGAGTATTAAAACTGTAAATGATATTATTTCAAAATACTATTAAGGCACTTAGGTGTTTAAAGAAACACTATAATGAGTATTTATACATATATGGGTCTCCTTAAAAACATATGATATAGTCATATTACTGCATATAGTTATGATTTCTTTATAAACCAAAATTGTGAATGTCATCTAGAATTATTTAATAGATGTATATCTAAAGCTTTAGCACTTTTTTTTTTTTTTCCTCCATTGCAGCAGTATCCATCTGTCAATCAAGGTTTTTCTTGAATTGCAGGCTGAGAATAAGAACAAAAGATTGTATATTGTTCCTGTATAATTAAATATGGAAAATTAAAGTATCCTTCCCAGAACTCTGCTGAGACTGCATATAAAAACTGTTTTCCTTCTCACTTCCTTAATTATTTTGCAATCTATCAACAGAAAATATTTGATCTCACTCTAATGGCAGTTTGATTGAAAGGATTTTTTTTTTTTAAAACTAATTTTACTTTTTTCCCTAATCGGATGTGTAGATTTTCTTTAATGAAGGACAAATTTTAAAAGATGCCAAGAAACCTTCCTTCTCCTCATAACATGTTGAAAAATATAGGTAATCATGCTACACAACATTGAGCACAATTATATTCTGAAGGTCAGAGAAATATATATAGCACTTCAAGTTCAGCAGAAACTACATTTGGTGATACATCTTTCCCAGTCACTTTCACATCAATAAACCCCAGCCTAGTAAAAAACTAGAAAATGATAGGCATTTGCAGAGATTGCATCATCCCAGCCTATGATACATTGAAATTCAGAATTAACAAAGCATAAGAAGCTAGAAATTTAAGACTACGTCTTTTGCAAAACAGTGAAACAGATTAACTAACTTAGGTTAGGAGTTAATTTTTTTGCCCTGCAACTATCGTGCCTGCTACTTATTGCTTCTTTTGAAAATTATTTCCGTGCTTATCAAAATGTCAGGTTTGAAAAAAAAAGAGTTGGAGAACAAAAGGCAGCACAGAGAAGAAAAGAACATGAAAGGTGCTTCAGGAGCTCTGGTCATGCACGGACATGAGTGTACCCAGAAGAATGTGCTCTATTGCTATGCTGGTACATGAACACAGAAAGCAGAATTATAATTGCTAGAAGAAAACGTCAGAGATTAGAGCAGAGGAGATGGGATGTGACAGGCCTTTTAAGAGTTCATATCAAAATGACAATGAAGAGGTTTCAAGGCTGTGTGTTATTTCTGTCTCATTTGATATTAACAAGAGTTGCAAGTGCCAGCTCTTTTCAGGAGCAGGTCTCAAATTAGCAGTAGCCTTACTTACTTGTAGATAGAAAACCAGGGAGTACTCATGCTGTTGGCATGCAATGAAGAAGAGTAAAATTGACTCATGAGTTAGGGATTGTGATCTTTCTAGTAACAAAGGCAAGATGATAAAAGAAAAATTGGAAGGAAAAGGAAGCTGGAAACAGAATGACAGGAGCTGGCATCTGTGTTTCTCAACCAACAGATCTCCAATAGTTTATTTTCCCTGCTCATGTGAAAGCAGATATTACCTTCTTGACAACTGTCAGTGTATGTGTTTTTTAACACTGAAATATAGTTCCTTATTGAGAAATAAACATAGCGTTAAAAAGTCCCATAGAAATGAACACGAGGAGAGTGAAGAAAATGTCTTTATCTAGGTCTTGCATTATATACCTTGTAAATACATTTTTAGTTTTTTTCTGCTTTTGTCTATTTTCCCTCTTTCTACCCCTGTAGCCTTCCATAATGCAACACAGAAACTCACCTTAGCTATTGTGTGGCAATATCTTCATTGCTATATATCTTCCTTTCTATACAGAAATACATCAACCCCTCCCCCACAATTCTAAAGGAGTTAAAGCACTCTAACAGCAGAATATCTATATAAGTGTTGGAGTTAAGTATTTACTGCAAAACAGATTTATTAAGTTTTATTTCTGTTCACAACCCCTTTGTTCTATGTTGTAGCACAAGGTCTAAATTGGTCACAAAACCAGTATCTGCGATTTTGTTTATTGCCTAATTGGACCTCTGTGTTCAGGCCAAAGTACTTCAGGGAAGACTCTGAATGTTCTGTACACCAAGTGAAATATTTTTATGCACAAACACTACTTCATGAGGCATTTTTTAAGGTTTATAAATACTGTGGCTATTCCCTAAGGAAAGCCAGCTCTAGAGCATTGTTATTGCCATAAGCACTCTGCTTATAAACCCATCTGTCTGAGTCTGCATTTTTGTGTGTCTGGATTCTTTCTTCCAGGCACTAGATGTACCACCTACACATTACCACGTATGATGAAAGTTATCTTTCTTTAAACTGCCAGCAAGTTTCTTGTTTGCTGTTGTTGATGGAATATAGGAAGGAACAAGCAAATTTAAGAACCAGTCTTGTTGCACTTTTTTTTTTTTTTCCTCATAATTTTTGGGTTTTTAATTTTACAAAACTGAAATAAGCATCTTTATGACTAGGAAGTAAAGTCTCTAGCCTTGTTGATAAGGGAAAGCAAATAACAAGATTCTTATATAAGAGAGAAAAGGGTTCAAGGTATAAAATGCCTATAGAAACTTCTGCTGACAAATTCAGCCACCACACTGAAGTTTTCTAATGAAAAATAATAAATTTTACAGGCACTTCTATGTCCAACAAAAATCTCTAATGGAAAAGAAACAAATACCAACACAATCCTTCCTGATGCCCGTGTGTTTAAGTGAACACTATTCACCCGTGGTAAATACTAAGGACTCACAAGTCTTTAGTATTCACTGAGATAAATCACTTTCCTTCCCAGAGGTCCAAACCACTAGTTTGTTCAGTTCAAATCCCTAGCTGAAAATCTTAAACCATGTGCTGGACATTGTAGCTACTTCTCAAATACCTTACACCTGAAGGAAGTCCAGAATTTTATCTTTTGCAGTTTCTGTCAAATCTGTGTTCCCAGTTTTCATCTTCATTGAGGTTGTCAAGCACTGTAATTGCATTATTTTCCCCCTCCCTCTAGTTTAAAAAGCTTTGTGTCACTAATATGTTGGCTATGCTGTGAAAAAATGAAAGTGGATAGAAGCACAGCTCATAGGCTATATATTTGTCATGTAACAGATGAAATTTGAACATGAATTGTAAAGCTACAATGTTTTCAGATACATTCTGTAAGACTGTACTGAGCTCCAAGTTCATCTTTTAAATATTATTTAAAAAAACAGATATATTTTATAGAAACCACAAAGAAAAGGAAGGCAAGTAAAGAAAAATGAATTATTTTTTGCAACGTTCAATCATGGATTAATAAAAATACTGCAGAGTGGAGAAATGTTGAAGTAGTGCATGTTTAATTTGGATGGGAATACAAATTCCGGGTGTTTTCTCAAAATTCACTAGGTACATTATCAGCAAGTCCAACCCAGCAAATAAGTTTACTGTGCAATTCTACTGACACATCCTATCTTGAGTTTAAAGCATAGAGCTGGGTTGCCTGTGCCCACATGCAATCAAACAAACTGAAGAGATGAAGACATGTTTCCACCCTTGAAAGAGCTGGACATTAAAGCTGACAAAATCTCACGGGAGGTTGGATTAGTCAGTAGGTGATCTCTGCAAATTCAAAAAACTAATTGAACTTTGAAAGCAGATATCTTTCCCAAATCTGTTCCCATAGCGCTGATATATATTAGTGTAGTTTAGTTTAGGTTATTGGGGTTTGTTTTTGGTGTTTTTGTATTTATTTAATTTTTTTTAAAATAGGGTTTGTTATGACAAGAAGAGCACAGACCCCAAAGCTCAGACATAATTAATATTACTGAAAGGCTGTGGAAGAGAAAAAATCTGGTGTCACTTGTTCACCTTCCACAGAACATAACCTGACTTTTCTCCCCTCTGTCCCCATATGTTTCCTGTGTTCCCAACCCTACCATTTTTTTTGGTTTCTGTTGAATAAATCTAACTCTGGCTCATAGGTTAGGCATTTTGTCTCTCTTTAGCTACATTCATGTGATCTGTAGCAAGATCTACATGAAGGAAGAACATCTATGGCTGTTTGGGATATCTGTTTCTTGAGGCAGCATTTGAGCATTAGTTGCATTAGAAGCAATGGAACAAGGAAGCATCACAGAAGATTGTGTAAGCTCCGAATATGACCTGTGTGAGCAACAGTAAAAATATTTGTTGAGCTTGATTCCTCCCAAATAGAAGTTGTGTGAGTTTAAAAACTGAAATTTTGAACATATTCATCAAGCATCACATGAGAAGGTACAAATTCATATTGGGAGGCTCTGGGTTTGGTTTTTTTTGTTTGTTTTGTTTGTTTGTTTAATATATTTCAGGTTACATATCTGGAATTATACCATTTCCATGACCTATAGATATACAGAAAGTGAATTATGTAAAATACAGAATGGACTATGTTGATGTGGCACAGCAGGA
>NW_009952440.1:147076-160652 GCF_000747805.2 Chaetura pelagica
AGAATGAAAAAATCCTCAATAATTTTTTTTCTGGAGTTAGAAATTTTACATTTTTTTTAATGAATGCATAAATCAGCAGTGAATGGACCTATTCTTTTTCAGAGTCTATGTAATTTTTTCACCATATTCATAACATTATTCATGAGCTATATAAGAAGCAATAGGCCTTTAAAAAAAAAAAACAACAATGCAGAACTTTAAGCAAGATGAACCTTCTGCTTTCTGTCCTTGTTATCTGTATGGGCAATTATTAACATTTTAGGAATAGGGTTGTGGTAAATTCAGTTTGATTGTAGTTCTTAATATGCAGAGCATCTATCTATAAAACAGGTCTAAAGAACAATTCCTCAACACATCTAGGGATCTGATACAGAAAAAGAAGATAGGTTGCATGAAAGAAGAAAGAAGTAGTATAATCTTTAAAAATATTTTACCTTTTAGTTTCTGGTATCTTTAATGAAAGTAAACAACCAAAAATTCTAATCTCTTTGTTTTGATTGTAGGTCTGGATCCTGAAGAATTTTCAGTACTTGCTTCAAAAGACTCACCAGAGGCATTCTCAGGAATTGTTTCTTTATTTGCATGGTCAGAGGCTCAGGTCAATCCACATCACTCAAAAAATTGGGACTTTCTTCCTTCTTACTGCTTATAGAATAAATACACACAAGAACTTTAGATACTTAAAAACATTTTTAAGAGAGGTGTATGGGCATTTTTGAGGAGAGAACTGTTTAATCTCTAGCATTAACAATTACTTAGTGTGTGAAAGATTTTAACAGACAGCAGCAGAGCTCCTTAAGAGGTTTTTCAGGCAAGGAGTTTAGACTATTAGACTTAATTTATACTACGGTTGTATGAATTACATATTTATTTATTTTTTCTGCTAGTTGGATAATAGGGCAATAAAAATTTCTGATGTGTTAATGTGTCAGATTGGAATGTGTTGAACTAGGTGATGAGGATGATTTAATAAGTTATTTTCCAGTAGTGAAGTTGGGCTGCCTGAAAACAATTATTTGAAAACACAATGAAGGCAATGGAACATTAATGATGACGGAATGGTGTAACTGAACTGATTGAATATGGTTTTGTAAGGAATGCTAATATAGAGATATAATTTATATTTATTAGATTTTTTGAGTTCTCAGAGAGTACTTTCATTTTTAGGATATATATTCTATAATTTTTTTCAAGATCTTCATGTTTGCCATGCTTTGTAAAACTAAGGTTGTATGCACAGTAAATTAGCAAAATATTTCTTTGCAAAACACATAATTAATTCTAGTAACAACATTATGTTAATTATGAGTAGCAATTGTTTTGAAATACGTCTAAGTCTTCTTTCAGTTAGTCAAAATTACAAACATAAGTCAGAATGCATGAATGTAATCTGAGTTTAACCCAGCTGTCATTTGGCCACTTAAATAATTTTACTTATGATTTAACATGTTATTTTATTTTATTTATATTCACTGTATTAGTCCCTTCAGAATTTTTTTTTTTTTAATTTACAAAAAACATAAAACATGCACTATACTTGTTTTCCAACCTGTTCGTTATGCCAGTTCTACTGCAAGGAAAGGAAGGGTTACCCTTATGGAAGTATGGACAAAAACCCAACAAAAAAAACCCAACCTTTAAAATGTATTTTTAATGAAGTTTACCAGCTTTTTCCACCTACAGGGAAACTCACTATTGCCCCATCTAACCTGGCCTCTTGAACTTCATGCAGTTTGCATGAGCCCACCTCTCAAGTCTGTCAAGGTCCCTCTGGATGGCATGATTTCCCTTCAGTGTATTGTCCTCACCACACATTTTGGTGTTGCCAGCAAACTTGCTGAGGGTGCACTTGATCCCACAGCCTGTGTCCCCAACAATACGAGTCCCAGTACTGATCTTTGGGCAACACCACTTGTCACTGGTTTCCATCTGGACATCAAGTAATTGATCACCAGTCTTTGAGTGTTACCATCCAACCAGTTCCTTAGCCAATGAGTATCCATCAAATCCATACTGTTCCAGTTTGGATACCAAGATGTTATATGGGACAGTGTCAAAAACTTGGCCAGTTCCTTCAGAAGCTGTGCATGAATCCCATTAGGTCCCACAGACTTGTGCACCTTTAGGTCCTTCAGATGGTCACAAACCTGCTCTTCTCCTACAATGGAGAGATCTGCCTTTTCACAGTCCATACCTTCACCTTCTCTAACCTGGATGGTGTGACCAGCGGCAGAGTAGTCCAAGTTCCTCAGTCATCTCTACGTCCTGCATGGCCAGGTCTCCAATTTCCTTCTGAAGAGGTCCCACAGTTTGCCTCATCTTCCTCTTGTTGTTGTCATACATGTAGAAACCTTTATTGGTTTCCTTAACATCCCTGGCCAGGTTCAATCCTATCTGTGCTTTTGCCTTACTTACCCAATCCCTTGCTTCTCTGAGAACTTGTCTGTATTTCCCCAGGATACCTGCCCCTGTTTTCACCTTCTGTATACTTTTTTTTTTTTTTTTTTTTTTAAAAAACTGTGTCCAGAAAGCTACTTGCTCATCCATGAAGGTCTACTGGCTTTTCCTGCCTGTCTTCCTCTTACTGGGAAACATAACTCCTGGGCATGGAGGAAGTGATCCTTGGATACAGACGACCTTCCCTGGGCTTCCCTTTCCTCCAGGTCTCCCATCAAGTTTTACATCATTAAGGAGCTTGTCTCTGTGGGCAAGACAAAGGCTCAGCATGGCAACCTAGTTTGTTCTTCTACCGTTTGGAAGATGAAATTGTCATCAATGCACTCCAGGAACTTCCTAGATTGCTGGTGCTTTGCTGTGTTTTCCTTCCAGCAGGTATTGGGGTGGTTGAAATCGCCCATGAGGACCAGGGCCTGTGAGTATGAGGTTGCTCCAGTCTGCCCATAGAGGGCCTCATCTGCTCAATCATACTGATCTGGTGCCCTGATCTTATGTTCCCTTCTAGAAAGGTTAGACCAGATATACCTTGGGATTCTTTCTGACCTGGCATTCTATGATTCTATGTATTTAATTAGGACCCCCTTCAGTATCAGAATTAGATTGTTTATTTGGCTTACCTGGACATTTTGAAAAAGAAACCCGTAAAACTAAAGTAAAAAAAAAAAAAAAAAAAAAAAAAAAAAAAAAAAAGAAGATAATATTAAAACGAGGAAAATTATTGGAGGGCACAAACATTAAAGCACAGAGAAGAACAAACTAAATGCCCATGTTTAGAGATCACTGAAGCTGCATGTTTACAAATGATGTAGTGTATTACAATTTACAGCAATTAGATAAACACCATTAAACTACTAACTTCTAGGCTAATCCAAACTTGTTGAAATAAAATACTACCATATCAACAAGGAAAGTAACACTATGAAAACAGTAAACATTCATAATGGCGGCTATAAATGAAGAAATGCAAATGGAAGTGTTAATAATACAGCTAGTAAAAGACAGACGTGTTTATCTGTATACCAGTAATGCAGTTTATGATATACTGTATCTATTGAGCGTAAAGTGTGAAATGCTGTGGGGGAGCTGATAATATGAAATACAATTAATCAACACACAGCAAAAAAAGCATCTGCTGTATAAAAAAGTCTTCAGTAAAACATTATATAAACTGTGATAAAAATAAAAGTAAACAGCGTTCAATTCAGATTTCTAGTGTATCGGAAGTCAAATAAAGATGAAGTAAAAGAAAGCTAATAAATATAGATCATAACAAAATAACTAGTTTATTGATGAGAATAGTCTTAGCAAGAAGACCAAAACAACTGACAATGACAACTTATATTTTGCAACACTGACAGTTTAACACTACTTTTCTACTTCTAGGATGTAAGCTATGCAGTCTACCAGAGAAAATCAATTACCCCTAAACCATGTATTTATGGCTCAGAAAAGGTGCTGTTTAAAAGAAATATGGAGTAATCTGAATTCCTCTTACTTTATCATCTGTGCATGACACTGCAGAAAGATTCAGATGCACAACTAATCATATATATAATCCCATTATATAAAGTATGCTTATACATAAGTATAAATATATTTTGTGGCCTATTTTGAAATATATGTTATTTAAAATAAACTATATATTTTGGAAAATCTGCTAATACCATTCTTATTTGCACAAGTTGTGGTTCTTGTTTCATAAGTGTTGAGAGAAGCAAGAATCACCCCTTTGGTTTTAGTGGAAGAAATACTGAGTATATACTACAAATCACATGTAACCACTTGTCAACATATTTAAAATCAAACTTAACCCAGATCACACCTTTGTAACACTAGAGTAGTCCTTTTCATTTCAGTGGGATGGGAAGCCTAAAACACTGATGGTGCTTCCACACACAGAACAGTCTAAGGTCAGACTTGGACAGAGAGCAGTACAAGTGACTCAGGAAACTTCAGGACTCCCATTGACTCAACAGTAACTGATGCAATTTGGAGAATTCATCAGTGTACAGTTCATCAGTGTGCAATTACCAAGCTGTTGGATGCCATATTATGTAGTGAGGTATGACTTATAATGAGCTTTTTGTGGGTTTACCTGATGAGCAAGAACCACAATCCTTTAAAACTCAATGACTGAGCAATGACATGGAAATGCTGTAAGACAATGTGGTGAAAACACTTGAGTTTAGCTTCTTGCTGGGTGTGAAATTGCAAGAGCAAACTTTTCAAAATGAAAACCCTATAAAAACAGAGAGGATTGCTGCTACTGATCATAGCCTTCTGGTCAGTGTAAAGAAAGAATTCTCAAAATGGTTTTAATAACTTAAATGGGAAAAGAATTAAAAAGGTAAAGTGACATTTAATCAGATGCAGCCAGGTGGATCTCATTTGAAAGAAGGAAAGCAGAGCATTGCATTACTCATAGAAAAAGAAAAAAGAAAAAAAAAAAAAAAAGTATAGGAGGGAAGGATGTGGCTCTAAAGTTCAGAGGCTTTCTGGAAAGTGGAAGAGCGAACAACAGAGGCGATTCGTCTGTGCTAAAGCCATGGTTTAATGCTGGGACAACAACTAAATTTTCTTCTGCTATAGAGGGGATATAACTTATAGGTAAGATTTATGTTCAAATGACTAAAATTGGGATGATAGAGTGGTATAGGCTATATACTCGCATACAGTAAATTTCAAGGACACAACTCATTTGCTACCATGTTCTTGTGTATTTTGTTAAATCTTTGACCATGTTTCTGAAGATGATTTCTCCACAGCAGCAACAACTCTCTGAGCACCTCCTTTACAAAGTAGAAGGTGCAGCACAGGGTGGTCCAATTAGGTGGTGTGAAAACAGATACATCTGGGGAAGAAAGAAATTTTAATTGTATGTATAGGACCTGTGCCACTTGTCTGTTATGAACAGAGAAAAAATCCTGACTTGTTTTATTTATTAGTAAAGGTGTAGTTAGTAAATCTCACAGAGAAGTCATGTTCCCTAATAGAGAGATATCATGCACTCTGTGTGTCTAAAGACAGAGGCCCTGTATCTGACTGATTGTCACATCTAAGCAGTTGCAAAGTGCTGCTGAAGTTTTACTCTTGAACCATACAATTTTAATGTATCCTTTCTCACTTCTGGCAGTACATGAGCTCAGCTTTCTTCATAGCTAAGACATTAGTACTCCATGTTTTTTAATCTCCTTCCTATTTCTGTAAAACTTAAGAAATACAGTATCATGTGAGACCTCTCTCTCTCTGTAAAACTTGGGAGAATCAAAATTATTATTGCAGGGGAGAAACTCATGAAAAGACAGTGGTTAACAATTGCTAAGAAACCAGCTTAAATATAAAAGCATAGAAACAGAAAAATAGGGAAGAATATGGTATATATCATTCCTTTGACAACATAAGAACAAAATTATCTCTACTTGTCTCCACCCTGAAATCCACATCCATAAGCTTCTTTCACAATATCTAGTAAATGTTTGGAAGTTATTATAGTTTCCAAATACTTCCAATCCCCTTTTCAGATTCTTAAGCCATTTCAACAGCAACAGATTTTTCCCTCAATATTTCTGAAATAAAAGAACCACAAGAATAATTAGTTAAAAATATTTTAAAAACAACAGTACAGATTAACACTACAGTTCAATTCCACTAGCTTGAATGCACTTAAATGCTTACTTTCCATCTTTTGTATGAGGATATTTTAGGTACTTTTCAGTCTATTTTCTAGTCAGTTATGCTTGTTAATCTGGATGATAGGAGGTCTTGACTTCAGTTGACTTACATGTTTTACATATACATCAGAATGTGCCCTTCTAAGTTTGCAGAAAGGACAAAAAGACTCAAAGTATACTTTTTCCTTTTTTATTTTTTATTTTTTTTAAATGTGATTTATTACAGTTACACCAGTATTTTAAGTATTATTAGGCAAAACTTTTAAAACAGCATATTATTATATTATTTGCCCATTCTTTATTAAGCAGTTGATATGGCCCATATTCAGTTAAGTACTTACTTCTGCATGCTGAACAATTGTGAAGGTAGGTGCAAATAGGGGGAATATTAAATATTTGTGCATTGATAGACTGCATTTTTTCATACAGGCATACAGATGGCATGATATTATGTGAATCTTGAGAAGCACTCAGGCTTATAGATTTTGATTCTTGCAGGTGGTCTTTCAGGCTTGCAGGTTTAAAAGTTCAAGCACTGAGACAGAATTTTTTAATCAATATTAAAACACGTGCCATGCATGTGCTCAATAATGTTCTCAGCTGGTGAGATCCTGTGTGCCTGCATGGAACCCTAAGGTACTGAAAAATTAAATGGAAGAGCTACCATTGCAGGTTAGGTTAACCACTGGGTGAAGTGTGCATTTGAGGTAATGTTTTGTTTTAATCTCCACTTCATTACCACCATATCGATAGCTTTGGAAGAAAGTTACTATTTGCTTAAGTGCATTTTCACAGAATTCAGAAATTATGGTACAAAAAACCATTTTCATTTGAATAACAAGGAATGCTCATAGTTGATAGTACAATGTTTCACTAATAGACTAAAATTATAGTTACAGAAAGTGCAGCTCTTTCTTTAAGGGCTGAATTGTTACCTCTTCTCTCAGAAGTGTTGCAAAAGGCCAGTTTTGGTATAAAAAGTGTCTGCATTTCTCCTTCAGGCTGAAAAATACTATGTCAATGGTACAGGAGGAAGAACCATTAACAATCTTCAAAGCACAAACTCATGCAATGGTCTAATAGCTGCATTTAGTAACAAGTATTTTTTTTTCTCTACATCATGACTGTGGAAAATATTTAAAAAATGTGTCTTCTTTCTTACTTTGTCTGGAAGATGCACAGATAGACTCACTAAGCCTCTCTCTTAGGTGTAGTAGAAAACGGATCAGTCTCCCATCCCCAAAGTCAATCATAATTCAATACATGTAATGCTTCCTGCATTCTTAGTATGTCTTAGGGCTTTTTAGGACCTACACTTCCTCTGTGCTTGTTTCTCATTCCAGAAATGTAATAGAATTTGGATACCAGCTGAAACTCTTTAAATGGAAATGTGTAGATCAAGATTTCTAGGATTAATATGGGGATTTAAAGTTGAGTATATCTTCTATTTGCACATAGCACCTGAATGAAACATAATGAAAACAAGTGGTGTATTTACTTTTTTATATTCTGTGTATTGTATGAGGTAGTTTTGAGACAAACCTAAACTATGACCTGTGCTGCCAAACTGTGAACAGAGATTTGAAAATAAATCTCATATTTTCTAATCTTGTCCAAGAATCTTGTCCGAGAATTGGTCATTCTCTTAGCTCTTGATGTGATTTGGCAAATAAAATATTGTTTATATACAATATGAGACTTCAGAAAAGTGAACTGTGCCAACCGGTAGGTGTCTGTATGCAATTAAGCAAGAAGTTTAGCTTTCATGTGTATAAAAAATATTGATGCATCAGCAAATGTATTAAATCCTTAGTACACAAACAGCTAGCACATCTTGTAATTCTTTATAATAGAACAGTTAAAATCAAGTCTTTTCATCATTAGCACTATCAAAATTTGGCAACATGGGCAGTCTTGTAGGGAAGAAGTCAGCAACATTAGAGAGTAGGGCTTAATCTCACATAAACACAGACTCACAGAATGGCTCAGGTTGCAAGGGATTTCTGGAGATTGTCTAGTCCAATCCCTCTGCTAGACCAGGGCTCCCTAGGCCAGATTACACTGTAGGACATTGAGGCAGGTTTTGAACATCTCCAGGGATGGAGACAACACATCTTCCCCAGACAGTCTGTTCCAGTGCTCTGTAACCCTCAGATTAGAGAAGTATTTTGTTGTATTTAGGTTAAACTTCCTTCTGCCGAGCAGAAGGGGAAGACAACCTCCCTCGACCTTCCGTCCACGATCCACTTAATGCACCCCAGGATGGCACTGGCCTTCTTAGCTGCAAGGGCACATTGTTGGCTTGTGGTCAGCCTGTTGTCCACCAGAACTCCCAGGTCTTTTTCCACAGAACTGTTTTCCAGCAGGTCACCCCCCCAGCCTGCACAGATTTAGGGGATTGCTCCTCCGAAGATGCAGAGCCCCATATTTGCCCTTGTTGAACTGCGTTAGGTTTCTCCCTGCCCAACCCTTCAATGTCCATCCAGTTGCCATGCTGGAGGGCAGCAGAGCCTCTTCTTCTGCCTTTTTTGGAGTCACTGTAAAAAAACACCTACCATCCCACTCTTGGCACTCCTTGAGGCTTTCAGGCCACATGGTAGCTTATCGTTAATTATAGAATCATGGAACCATTCAGGTTGGAAAAGACCCTTGGGATCACCGAGTCCAGCCATCATTCCTAGTATACGAATTCTCCCTTAAGCCATCTCCACCAACACCACATCTAAAGGACCCTTAAACACATCCAGGCATGGTGACTCAACCACCTCCCTGGGAAGCCTATTCCAGTGTCTAACCACTCTTCCTGTGAAAATTTTTTCCTAATGTCCAGTCTAAACCTCCCCTGTTGCAGCTTGAAGCCCTTCCCTCTTGTTCTGTTGCTAATTACCTGTGAGAAGAGATCAGCCCTCTCTACAATGAGCTTTCAGGTAGTTGCAGAGACTGATGAGGTCTCCCCTCAGCCTTCTCTTTCACAGCTGCATTTAATTACCATGTACAGCTAAATCTAGTACCCAAAAAAAGAACTTCTGTAAAGAATTTGCAGTCTATCCCATTCCTTCTCATGAGACAAGACAGTCATTGTTTCTTTCTTTGAGATTGAAACCTATTTTACTAAGGAAGTAATTTATTTTTTTTTTAGTCAAGAAGTCAGAAAATTAAATTGGATCAGAAACAGAGCAGTCTGATTTTACTTCAAAACAATGCTTTTAATTCCAATTTTGGCAGCAAATAAAATAGGAAGAAGAAGAAAAACATCCTAGTATGAAAACCAATTTCTTATGGTCTTCGTCATAACAAACATAATTCCCTACCAGAGAACATACTTTGTAATATCATATAGTCTAGACTAGGTATCTAGCTGTGCTCTAGAGCTCATTTTTAAAAATTTAATCTGGTCTAAAATATTCTCAGCTAGAAATCATTTATTTATTTATTTAGTTTTTTGCAGAAGTTTGAGCAAAATAACCAGCAGCATATATAGTTCTAGGATAACATATTGTAGTGTAGTCCAGTTCATTGTCAATGCTATACAGTTTTAGGGTTTTTTTAGTGATATGACAATTTATGAGAATTTTAGTTAATATTTTCACATTACTCACAGTTAAAGTATTCTGGAATAAAACTGTAGTTTCAAATCAATCAATTAGAAGAAGAATTTGGTAACTTCAATAAAATGAAAGCACTAAGTTTTTGTCATTTCAAACCACTGAGATAAAACTGTGAAATACAAAATTATGTTTGTTAACTGAGTAAAAGCTTATCTGTGGCAGTTCTCCTGAGACTTCTTGATCTTAAGGGCACTATGTTGGTCTCACTTCTTTAGCTTGACATTTGGCTGATTTATCTGGTTTCATTAACCAACTGTTTTGTTTAAATTCTGATTAGCAATCTGGTTACATTTTATTGAATACTTAGTCTTCTAAGGTATAATAATGAAAGTTATGAAAAAGGTACTTTCAACATCAAAATGCTTATAATGGAATTATCTAATACTGCAATGAGACTAGCTAACTGTAATTGTAACAAACAATTACTTTTTTTTTTTTTTTTTTTTTTTTTTCTTTCTGGAAAAGGGTCTTCTGTGAGAAAAGAAGTCCATCAAAATATATGCAATTTATTTTCACATATATATCTCAAATCCCTGAGAAATTATTGAGTTGAAAAATTACATTAAAGCAAAATTAACAAAGCAAACTAAATACACTTCTAGTAACTGAGAAGTTATTGAGCTAAAATATTTTACTGTCATTCATAGATTTTATAATTCCAAAAGATCAAAGCTGACCCTTGAATAAAATCAGCCTGAACTGTATTTCCTGAACTGAAATAGAGTACTAGTTTTAGAGAGAAAAAAAATATATTCAATGTAGGTTCAAAAATGTTCAGCAATCTGAAATGTTGTTAAAATGGCAGTAATCTGTGTTAAAATGTGTAACGTGTAATTTTTTTCTAATCTATGTTCAACATTTTACCATCAGGTATTTTTATACTTAGAAAGTTCATAAAATCTTTTTTTTTTTCTCCAGACTATTTATAAAAAAATGCTTTAAACATGTACCATTCAGTTCTTTTAAATTATATTACAATTAATACAACTCTTTGATGGTAGTTCCTCAATTGAATCTGAATTTTGTTAAGTATGCCTACACAAATCATAAATGTCATGTGAGAAATGAAGGAGTTTAAAAATATTTTAGGATTTGGGAAAATGCAAATTCTGATATTTCTAGGTGAAATGTCTTTCACACATCTTGTTAGACCATCAGGCACAGTTTCAACTTGATTAAAAATCTTCAATTATTTTTTCTAAAATCTTTTCACCAAACTAGTTTGGTTGGCATTTTCTCTATAACTTACATTACGTTCATTATTAATTGTGTCCCAAATTGCAACAGAAGTCCAATCAAACATAATTTATTTTGATTGAAATAAGACCTTTGTTGTTATATTTTCCTGATTAAATTATTCCAAAATGTTCAGCATCAATGATTGAAATATTCTACATGTTGTACATTAGGAATCATAGTACAGTGCAGTGTGTTCTGGAACATTATGTTCTTTTAATAACTGTTCAACATCACTTTTTTTCTGCTCTGTCAAGGTAGCACTTACTGGCAGTATGGAATATGAAGCACCAGGAGCAGGAAAGTTGAATATTTTTTTGAACTAATGCCAAAAATAGTGTCCCATTGTTCCTCCTTTGCTGATAAAGAGCCATGTATACAATAAATCCAATCAGCTGATTGCTAAGTGGTCTACTGGGTATTCTGTTGTAATTTAATATGGACTCTTCACAATTATTTTCAGCAGCCTGCAAAAAGAGGCAACCTCATTCTTGTTTTTATCACATCTTCATACTGCTATGAGATCAAAAGAAAAATTCAAGTGATATTGAGGCTACCTGTACCATTCCAGATTTTAGTTTTTAATGGCAGCATAGTAAATTCATTCATATGGACTATTCTCTGGAAAATGTGTTATTAACCTCTTTTATTTGCCTCAGCTCTTCTCATGGAAAAAGTTAAATAAGCTGAAGACAAGATGAAACTCGAGTACTTAGCACCACACCAAACTGCCTGGAACAGAAGAGCTGTTGACAAAACAGCAAACAGTGCTCTGAAAATATTCAACATTACTAAACAATACTTACCATGTCATAACAGTCACAGATTCACTTTTTCAGGAAAACACAGTGTGCAATGATTAGGTAAAACAACAACAACAACAACAATAATAATAAAAAGTAGCTTATGGCTGGACTTGAACCAACAAATGTGAGCAAGAAGGGCTATTTTATTTTTAACTGGACCTGTAAAAAAAAAAAGGCGATCCCCAATCACAAGCTGTACGTATAGAACCAGGATTTGTTCACATCAGAAACCACATTGTATTTCAATTTATTTATCAGGAGGTGAAACAAATTAAGGAGGAAAATTAAACTTAAATTATGTTTTAATTGCTTCAGGATCATTGCCTAATGTTGCTGTAAGTTTCATGCAGAAAATCACTGAGAATAAATGTCTTAGAAGCATAACCTATGGACATTGTAACATTGGCTTACATCAAAACTTGAGCTAGTTTTCAGTCTGAGGTTTAAATATTATCTATAATCAGTAATAAGTCATCATCATAAAATCATCATAAGTAAGCTTTCTTATATTCAATATAACTGGGTGCTGTTTTGATTCTGATAACAGTTTTCACTGCTGCTGTGACCTATGGATAGACATTGAAAAGACCAGCCTGGTGGGATCAGTTTTTCATAATCTTTTAAAACTTAAAAAAAATTGTGGTTTTGTACTTAATGAGATTTTGGCGTTTGTCTCTTGGAATATCACCCAAAGAAAATATTTAGTCTTTCCTCATAAAAACACAGTTTCTCAGTCAAAGGATTTTTATTTATTTATTTTTTTATTCATTGTTAAAGTTCTTAAATGAAGGGTTCAAAGAGATTTAAATGAATCAAGTAAACCATCAGATCTTTTTGGTACTTACAAAAACATTTTTTACCTTCTTTTGATAGCTTTCCTGTGTATGTAACAAGACATCAGATAAATGGTACTAGTCCTTCAGCCAAGAAAATACTTCCTGAAGACAGTAACGGGAAAAAGAAATCCTAGAATTATTTAATGAAATGTTTTATTTTAATTTATTTTTCTACAGAAAAATAAAGAAAACTAACTTGCTTTTCCAACTTGAAACAGTTAAATCCATTTGCTCTCATCACATTATAAAACCCAGGGTAATGCAACAAAGTTATCACAAATTTTTAATCATATTTCATTTAGAGACTTCTTTATCTTTTCACATAGTAATAGGTTGATAATTCTTTTGTCAAACAACTTACCCAGTGTCAAAAGATTTTTAAAACTTACTTATAAATTAATATAGATTCTTTACCTATTCATTTGTAAGTATCATCTGAACTGTACCTGGTTAAAATGTTATACATATGTTTCTTACAGATTGTTCAAATTGCTCACCTAAATTTACACCAAATCATCATGACCATTACTTTATTATTCTGCTACCTTACTGACAAACTTCTTAAAATTTAACCCTGGCCTAGATTGCTAATGGTAGATTTTATTCCAATAAATAACCCAGATGATTCTGACACAATAGTACAATTTTGGTTTTGTTTTGGAAGATCATTATGAATTATGAGTAACAGTCTGCATACTGTAGCATTAGCATACCCATAATACATTGCTATGTCAAATAAGCACATACTTAATACAATAAGTTTCTTAAGACCTAGTATCACTGTGGTTGCTTTTCTCTGAAACGCTAAATTAACCTCCAATCTTTGGACAGTAAATAAGTGTGTTTTATTCATAAGAATAGTATTCTACCTAAAATCCAGAAAATTTCTTAGGAAACTGAAAAAGACAAAGCCTTCTACATGAATAAACATAGAATAGAAAAAAATAACATTAATACTAACA
>NW_009952440.1:160684-177909 GCF_000747805.2 Chaetura pelagica
TTAACTACAATGAACATATATTTTCACAAGTCTTTGAGTGTTACTGTTCATAACACAGTAAGAGTATCCTTTGGTGGCGGGAAAAGTCATTATCTCTGGTACCTCCTAAAAGCATTTCCTGCATATTGGAATGGTTAATATTAAACCAGCAGTTGTCTAGGTCATTTACTCTTGTCAATCAAACATGATAAATCTGCCACACTGTCAGCTATGCACTGTTCAAATATAAAATTGATGGTTGTGAAGCTACTGGAAGTATTACAGTCCAGAATGTCAAATGTTCTCTCCTGGGGGTCTTAGATGTGTTAATAAGGATAGGAGACAGATTTAATCTCTGCAGGATATCATACATAAGAGCAGCAGAAGAAATTGCTGCTTCCTGTCACTTCGTACTGTGATCAACCTGAGAAGTCTGATGCAGGCGAAGTACTTCACCATCCATTCTTGGCTAGAGCTCATTATGAAATTCACTGCTACATTCAAACAATGTATGTCACACTATCCTGTTTATACCCAGAGGGTAGTGAATGCACTTTTATGTATTCTTCATTTCACTCTCAGTTCAGCTACTGGTAATATACAAGGAAATGTGGATCATGTAAGATTTTTTGTAATTCACAATATAAGTTAAACAAAGTTACCTGGAACAACACTTCCTCTGTTCATTTATGGTACTGTTTCCTCACCTACTGGAAAGTTGCAGAAGAATAAAAACAAAACAAAAGAAAGCAAGACATAACAGTAAATCTGAAATGCATGGATTTGTTCAGAGCAGAACAGTGTCTGTACTCAACTGGGTATGTTCAGTAAAGTTCACTGGCACCCTTTGTCAACATTTCTTTGAAAGAAATATTGCTTCAGTATATATACCATTTCTCACTGTCAATAAAAAAGAAATCTCATGTTATGAGATCTTCTCTAACTTCAGCAACAGTGATTCATTGGCTTCTTCATTAATATGTCATATTGGAGAAAACTGTCTTTGCCTGCATATTAATGCACACCTGTACATACATACACATACAGATATATGTAAGGTGTGTGTACTCTTACTGTGGTTGTCAGTGTCACCGTTTGACTCAGGTCCGACAACAATGCTCTCGATGCCCTCCCTGTCCCACCCAGGTAGGGAAGGAGAGAGAGAAAAAGAGAGAGACTTGGCTGGATTGAAAACTAAACTACACAGCTTTAATTAAAACACTAATGAATGATACAAGAAAATAGATACAGTTATATATAGATATATTCAGGTATGGGCAAAAGCCTCTTGCCTCCCCCCACCCGCAGCAACTCCCACAGCACTTCCCTGAGCTGGGAAGAGTCCCGAGGAATCCCGGAGCTGCTGCTGGAGAAAGCGGAGAGTGATGAGGGTCAGGAGAGCTCGGGCCTGGGGGTTGGTGGTGATGGATGGACAGAGTCCTCCCTGAACGCCATGGACAGAAGAGAAGGGAAGAAGAAGCAGGAAGGAAATTGTCTTCTGTGATCTCTGACCTTCCTCTGAGCTTACGTAGCTATATGGAATGGAATATCTCTGGCCAGTTTTGCTGTCTGTCTAACTCAGCCTCCTACAGGGGGGGTCATAGATCTCCCTGTAGTGTCTGAGCTAGCAGGGTGAAAATGTGACCTTGAAGACCCAGCAGTTAGAAAACATTCCACTGTCTTACCAGCTCTAGCTAGAGCACACTGTTGCTAGTTGAAAGCTTGTTGAAGGAAAAAAATACCAGTAAAAAAGAAAATGGGCTTCATCCTGGCTCAAGCCAGGACAGTCAGTAATCATAGAATCATAGAATCATAGAATCTTAGGGGCTGGAAGGGACCTCGAGAGATCATCTAGTCCAACACCCCTGCCAGAGCAGGGTCACCTAGAGTACATCACACAGGAACTCATCCAGGTGGGTTTTGAATGTCTCCAGTGAGGGAGACTCCACAACCTCCCTGGGCAGTCTGTTCCAGTGCTCTGTCACTCTCACAGTAAAAAAATTTTTTCGGATATTCACCTTGAACTTCCTATGCTCCAATTTACACCCATTACCCCTTGTCCTATCACTGGTCATCACCGAGAAAAGCCTAACTCCGTCCCCCTGACACTCACCCCTTACATATTTGTAAACATTGATGAGGTCACCCCTCAGTCTCCTTTTCTCCAAGCTAAAGAGACCCAGCTCCCTCAGCCTTTCCTCATAAGGGAGATGTTCCACTCCCTTAATCATCTTCGTAGCTCTGCGCTGGACTCTTTCGAGCAGTTCCCTGTCCTTTTTGAACTGAGGGGCCCAGAACTGGACACAATACTCCAGATGTGGCCTCACCAATGCAGAATAGAGGGGGAGGAGAACCTCTCTTGACCTACTAACCACACCCTTTCTAATGCACCCCAGGATGCCATTGGCCTTCTTGGCCACAAGGGCACATTGCTGGCTCATGGTCATCCTCCTGTCTACCAGGACCCCCAGGTCTCTTTCACCTACACTACTCTCCAGCAGTTCAGCCCCCAACCTGTACTGGGACATGGTGTTGTTCTTCCCCAAATGTCAAACTCTGCACTTCCCCTTGTTGAATTTCATCATGTTTCTCCCTGCCCAACTCTCCAACCTGTCTAAGTCTCTCTGAATGGCAGCACAGCCTTCTGGTGTGTCAGCCACTCCTCCCAGCTTAGTGTCATCAGCAAACTTGCTGAGGGTACATTCTATACCCTCA
The DNA here is from genome assembly GCF_000747805.2 of Chaetura pelagica. Taxonomy (NCBI): domain Eukaryota; kingdom Metazoa; phylum Chordata; class Aves; order Apodiformes; family Apodidae; genus Chaetura; species Chaetura pelagica. Next base: position 163,379 of record NW_009952440.1, read on the forward strand.
TCCAGGTCGTTGATGAAGATGTTGAACAACACCGGTCCCAGTACTGACCCCTGAGGGACTCCACTAGTCACACACCTCCAACCAGATTCTGCCCCATTGACTACAACTCTCTGACTCCTTCCTTTCAACCAGTTCCTAATCCACCTCACTTCCTGATCACCAAACCCATACCTGATCAACTTTTCTACAAGGATGCTGTGGGAGACGGTGTCAAATGCTTTACTGAAATCAAGATAAACCACATCTACCGCTCTACCATCATCTATCCACCTAGTAATTTCCTCATAGAAGGCTATGAGGTTAGTCAAACATGATTTACCCTTGATAAAACCATGTTGACTGCTCTTGATGACCCTCAAATGTAAATGGGAAGGATGAACAATCTCATACTCTGTGCTTAAATAAAGATGATATCTACACCTGCCTCACTCAAATCTAATGAAAAGGCATGCATGGCACTGCTATATTTTTCAATAAAGTTATCAGGCATCATACACACTCCATTGGGAGCCAATCCTTGCATTGATTTTGCATGTAAACCTGGGAAGTGTGTCTCCTCGTCTCCTCCCAAGCTTATTCTAACATTGCAGACAATTGATTTGTTGTTTTGGGTTTTTTGGTTGTGTTTTGTTTTTTTCTTTTGTTTTGGTTGTTGATTTTGTTTGGGTTGTTTTTTGTTTGTTTGTTGTTTTTTTTTGTCAGAAACTGCTTATTAAAAATGCAGTAGTTTCTTGCTGCTTTTCTTCCTTTGGAAACTATCCCAGACCCATCCTCACGAATAATTTTTCAACCCAAATTTATTCAGTGTAATTTTGTATTCATTTGCTTTTATACTAACAGCTCCTTCTTTGAGATTGTCTACCTGGAGAAACAAGAATTTTAGCTTACTTTTTAAGAAAGCATGATAAATGGACTAAAACCACAATAGCCTTTCCTTATGTTCAGATGTGGAAAAGTGTCTCTAATTCAGACACTGGTTGATAGAATTGTACTGTGTCTGACAAATGTTGGCTGTAGCTGCTTCAGCCTTCTGTGGCAAACCAGTAAATTTGTTTTGCTCATTAGCTGAGTCCAACCAATGATCTTCACTCTATGCCTTTAAAATTATGTTAATGTCTTCTTGTGACTACTTTGTATTTTAGTGCTATTATCACTCTACCAAATTAGTTCAGATTTTCCAGTCCTACCCCATATATTTAAGATTTCCATCTCTACCTTTACAGCAAATTTCATCAGGATGGATGTCTCTGTTTTTTTCCAGCCACAGCATAGTTACCAACACAAACACTTAATTTTATTAACTTTCTACAGCTTGAGATTTTGTTTTTTATGCAGGTTACTGTAGCCTGAATTTCAGGTAATGCAGATAATCCCCAGTATTTTTATTAATGCTATCCTCAGTAGACTTCCTCTATGTTAAATATTATATTCTTGTCAAAGTTCACTTAGATTAGATCTACATGATTTACTCAGTCTAGGAAAAGAATTTCAGATTAGTCTAATATGATCTTCCTTTGGTAAACTCGTGTCTTATAAAGTGGAATTTCATACCTGACGCAGCATGAAATGAATTCTAATAGCTCCCCTAGTGACATTTGCCAAAAGTAATTGTTAAGATAAAAGGTAATTTTGTTTCAGAAGAAATTCATGTGAACAGTAAGATCATTAATTCTTATTTTTTACTATCCGTTAATTATCCTAAAAAAAATATTAAAATAAATCAGCAATATTACATCAAATAATAGCTTTATATAACAGTCATGGTGGACTTAGGTTGCCAATTTTTAGTGATGAAAAACATAATCTGATTATATAGTATGTCATATTACTTCAGAAATAACCACTGTCATAAATCAAAAACAAAATTACTTTTAGCCTTCAAAGTTGAGTGACACCATGAAATTATGTTGATTTACTTGAAATAACACATCAATTTAAATTCTATAACATATTTCCATCAAGACAAGAGAAGAATTGAATTTATATTACTGTAAAAGAAGGAAATTAACTAACTGGTGTTGAGGAAGTTCCTGAACTGAGTATGTTTGGATGTGAGAATATTATGGGGATGTACATACACATATCCTTCTCTTACATTCTCCTGTAAGTTTACATACTAGGTCTGGATGGGACAAAGTTAATTTCTTTCACAGCAGCCCATATGGTACTATGTTTTCAATTTGTGACTAAAAGGCTGTAAGGCTGTTGATAACACATAAGTGTTTTGGCTGTTGCTGATCAGTGCTTGCAGTGTCAAGGCTTTCTGTTTTTCTCACTTTGTTGCCCCAGCAAGCAGGCTAGAAGTATGCACGAAGCTGGGAGGGTGAGATACATCTAGGGCAGCTGACCTGAGACAGCCCAAAAGATATTACATGCCATACAGTGTCATGCTCACCAATGAAACCTGGGAAGGTATGGTCTTCCAAGATCTGCCAAGGCCACTACTCACAGAATGGCTGGGCAACTGTCAGCTTGCAGGAGCTGGTGAGTCATTGCCTTTGCATTGCTCGTTTGGGTTTTTTGTAGTTTTTTTTCTTCTCCGCATATCTGTTGAACTGTCTTGTTCTGTAACTACCTCAATGCAGAAATCTGCTCACTTTTGCTCTTTCTGTTCTGTCCCTTGCCGTGCTATGAAACAGAGGTGTGGGCAAATGGCTGTGTGGTTGTTAGGATGTTGGCTGAGATCAACCTACCACAATGTGCCTCGTTGTCATTACTGAGGAAAGGGTGGTTTGGTCTCAGGTAATAGCTATAATGGAACAGCTACAATATGGTGTGAAGTCATCAGATGGCATAATCTCAAAACACAGCTCTGCATGTTGGGTAGTCCTAGTAGTCTCAGTCCAATCAATGTTTCAACAGCTAAATGAAAACACATCAGTTATTATTAGCCCAGTTACACAGATGTACACCTACAAGTTACACAATTATGCAGATGGTTGAGACAAATATATACAAAATTTCTAGTATCTACTCCTGTTTCTATAATGCCATGCTCATCCTCCCAATGCTCCCTAGTTCCCACCTTCCTCCATGCGATGCCTGAGAGTGGTGGTGATCAGGACAAATCATCAGAATCACAAGAACATTACCAGATGAGTGTTTTTCCTGTTACAGATTTCTTCCACTTCAGTCTTGAGCCAGTTTGGGGTTATTTTGAAGTGTATTGTCATAGAGTCAGTCTTCTTAATTCCTCCATCTTAGGTTCATAGCTACTGTTTTGATAATCTTCAGTTGTTGACTATAACTGAAAATATACAATAGTCTCCCAGAACTGACACAAAATTATGTTTGGTACTAATGATCATTCAGGTTTGCTAGGATTTTACTGTTTACGAACCACAAAGAACTAAGTTAAACCAAGCTAAATAATAGTCAGCTGTTTCCTATCCACTTTTAGTACAGATAAAATAAATTGAAGCCATCTTAGACCAACACAATCCTGGACAACACCTGAGACCTGCAGGGTCAGGTTAATAAAAAGGCTTTTAGTAGTACTGCCAGTGGCATCAGTACCAAGCCTGAAGCCAGAAGAAATACAGACTTCAGTGTTTAGAGAGCTATTCTCTGTCACCTTCAGAAAAATAAATGCTTCCCATGCTACTTTCATCCTGCTGGCTGCTGTTTGGACCACAGCTGGACCTGTTTCAGAATGCTGAGTTAATGCAATTCAGTGATACACCTACTGTCTTCACTGTTAACAAAAGAAAAATTCCCTTTATAAAATCAAAGCTCTTATTTTTTAATCTAAAAATATGTGTTCAATAATAGAATGAAGGGAATTTAAGTGACTCAAAAAGCTTTTTTTTCCACTCTAGATTATGCATATTTTGTAGAAGACTCTGTCAAACTGGTTCTTTACCTAAGTAGTTAAAAAATAACATGGAGAGAAAAGCTGCATTACTTTGACAGTATATCTAAAAATATATTCTGCCACATGGAATATGGAAAAAAAAACCACCTCAGATATGTCTGTTGAAAGACAAGTGTGAGAGAAATGTAATTTGTACCACAGTACAGCAGACTAGAAGAAAACAAATTAAAAATTAATGAAACAAAACTATGACCAAAATCAGCTTGGATGAAGTAAAAAAAGAATGCTTCTCAGCCTTCTACTCTGCAGTTTCTAGATATGCCTAATGTTCAAATAGGTTCCCACCACAAAGGAAGGAATTAATCTCTTGAAACACAACACCCAGCAATGAAAATGCATCTTAATTTTTTCCAGATTCATGTTCTTTGGGAAACAGCTATGGATTCACTTCTTTTTGTGAAGTTTATGAGAAGCTCATGGTTTAGTTTCACCCTGACTGACTTTAGGGAATCTGTGGGTATGCAGTATAAAGGACAGAATTATCACAGCCATAGAAATTAAGGAGTGCTTTCGTCCAAACTTCTGAGAATATAAATATCCTTTGATTTTTTTTAAGCTTCCTTTATAAAATCCACATGCTGAGCTGTTTTTATTACTCCATAAATTGAGAGTTCTTTGCAGTGTAACAGAATGCCCAGCTAGTCATCTTTTCAGACAGACTGTTTTCCATTAAGGATTTTGGCCTAACAGTACAATACAAAACTACTTATGTTTGATGTTTTAGAGGTTTTTCCGTGTTATAAGAACACTTTCAATTTCTCTCATCATTACTGAGTTGTAGGTTTTGCTCTTAATTAAACACACACGGAACAATAAAACAAGATTGTAATATAAAACCTGTCTTTTCCTTCTAAACTCATTCATTAAAAAAAATTAAGAATGTTTAAATTATGCATAACTATTGCAGAAAAACTCCTTTCTTTAGCCTTGGCAAAAGACTGTTTCCATACAAAAAATCTTACTAGAAATAAGAATCAATTGCTTCAAAAGATTGAGATTTTTTTTATTTTTTTATTTTTTTTCCAGAATAAGCATATGTTTTTAAATGTATACATGAATATAACTTGAAACTTTTTTCCCTTTGCCTAAATACATATTATAGTAGTCACCTTCATGTTTTTAGGCAATGAAAGAACAACTTCTGTCTTTAACTTTAAGATCCCCTTACCTTCCCTAGTATTTTGATCATATTCTTTCACATAAATACCAAGTGAAAGCTGAAATATTTTCTAGGTAACATATCACAGGAAAGGAATTAAGGATCCTGGCAAAGGATAAACAAGCTAAATAAGTACTTCATTAATATATGTAAGAGTATCTGACAGATCTCTGTCCACACTCTTATTTGACTTCCGTATTCTCCAGATCCTGATGAAAGCCTCTTGTGTGTTTTTCTGCTCTTGTACTATTAATCTTTTTTTTTTCACTCCTCTATCAGTTGTTTGCTGTTACCTTTTCGTCCTCCAGACCAGTAATAATTGGTTTTACCAAGTATTACATGCTACTGCACTAAACACGTCCTGATTTTTTTATTTTATTTTTTTTTTTATTTTACATTAAACTGTTCCTGTTTTGTGCCCAAAGGATATTTGCTTCCTAGGAACTCTCTATCTGTCACTTTTTGTTTGTCTTGTACTTCCCTTTCAAAAACTTTTAAGACTAATTGAGAGAAAATGTGAATGACAGAAAACACCTTAGTAAGATATTAATAACATGAAAATGCTAAGAGAAAACTTGATGAAGATCATAAACATTTTGCACTGGTACAGTAGATTGATATTTTGCTAACCATTATTTGGGGCCCGTTCTTGCCATTAAAACAAGAAGCTATAAAACATTTTCAAAGTCTTCGCTATCTGTCCATACCCCATATCTGTCCATACCCCACCATTATGATGTAATATTATGCCTTATTATTTTTTTTTAATTCTGAAGTATTTAAAAATAAATAAATTAAAAAAAATCAACAAAACAACAACTACATAGGCAACATGTAAAAACTGTTTTATTTCTTCTGCTGTGCTGCTCAGTCACAATCAACTTTAATCTCAGAGGCAGATTTCTTCTTTCTCTAAGTTTCTCTGGTCCTGACACTTTCTAGATCCTACCTCTTCTACTTTTTTCTTTCTCCATGAACCTTTCTTTGTTTCTCTGTTTTTTAAATGGACTGATTTTAAACCCCGTATTGTACTGAATATTGTACTGCATAGGTATATATTTCTATTTACATAACCTGGAGAAAAAAAAATTGCATACAGCTCTCGTGGTCACAAATTCTTTATTAAATTAGAAACCAAATCAAAAGCACAAACTGTTATTACATTGTAGTTTATACTCCTAAGGATTAGAAATCACCTGTAAAGATAGTGACGTTTAATATGGATATGACATTATTTGTATAATGGTGTTGCACTGAAGTTTCACTGTTTCATACTCTTACCAAAATAGAGAAAATATACATGTAATACATACCATACATTTTCAGTCATCTGTTTAATCAAGTTAAAATTTCAAGATCTTGATATGTTCTGCCCTGGAAAATAAACTATTTTTTCAGTGTATTTATTTTTGTGTGACATTTAAAATACCACCTTCTTCTTTTTGAAAGGTAGGTCCATGTTGAACTGAAAGAACAAGATAATCTGTCTACAGATTCCATTTTGGAAATCATAAACAGTGAGATTTCTAAAGACCAAGATTTTTGTTTTCATCATCTCTAAAATAGAAGGGGTCTGCCACTCAAATAACTACCTTTCCTCTTTCTCAAATTCCCATCCCATCCCTGCCAAAAAAAACCCCTAAAAATTACTTTAGAACCAGTATAATGTTAATTTCTTGAATTATTATTTTTTCTTCATATCTGCCCAGATTTTTCCTGTTATCAGTTTATATGTAATAGTAAGCAATATTAAACTAAACCTTTGGGTTTATGCCTGATTTTTCTTCTGTCTTTCATATGATTACAGTTTTTGAAATAACAAATACTTACTGCATATGTATACTGTCTTGTAATTAACTTCTCAAAAAAACCTAACCCAGAAGGCTTTTTTAAACTCACTTTAATATCAAAACATCAAATAAAATAAATAAAAAAAAAACACAAACCAAAATATATATACATACAAATAAACCCAAAGCTCTTTGCATTAAATAGAAATTGAACTCTGTATAGTGTAGACCATAATCAAAAGCATTCATCTGCAAGACCAGCTTGAGCATTTTAGTTGTAATTTACAGGTCATTGACTTCTCCATTATAGGCAGCCCTTGGGAAAAGTAGTTTCTACTACAAAGGCACCTACAGTAGCCAAGCTGTAATATGTGAGCACTGCAGCAGTTTATCTGTGACTCCAGGGTTTGAATATGTATTTAATAAATATTCACATTCCAACTTGATCTTACTAATGAAAATTGGTTCCTACTAGGAGAAGCAGTAAAACAACAGTCAAATAAAACCAGACAAAAGTTTCTATGAATTTTAAAGTGCCGTATTTTACAACATTAAATTCTAGTGTCACTAAAGAGCTGTAGTGTTACTATGATCAGCACAGTTTTGTTAATAATAATATATGGAGTGGCAACATTTTCTCAGCACCTCAATTTTGACAGAGTAAGATAGGGTGTGTATTTCATGTTAAGTAGTATAATTCATACTTATGTCATTCTTTATGTAGTTATGTATCTTCCATTGAGAATTCTGGATATTTTCAGAATTTTTTCACCTAAAAAATTCTTCAAAATAGTGCAGTCTGAAAATCAAATCAAAATACTGGATAATGGAGAATCAAAGTTTTATACAGCTTCCAAACAAGCACACACACATATATTCTGTTACACAGCTTCATCACAGAACAGATGTGAAAGGCAAGAAACCATAGTCCTGGTGAGGTTTCTCTGTGAAGCGAAGGCAAGGCTTAAACCATCAAAAAATAATCCTGTACTACTCAGCATTAATCTAGAGCTGATTATACTTATGCTTCTGTAACAAGAGATTAGATTTTAGACAACAACCAGAGTTCAAATATTTTTCTTTCCCATTCCTCATTCTTTATCAATTTTCCTCTTTGTGTGTGTATATAAAATACTCTATCACATAAAATTTACAAGGACATGGAACAGGAGTTCTGTAACTCAAACAGAACTCTCCAAGATATTTCATGCTTACTGGGGTTCAGACATGACTACAGTTTTGGAGGGAAATGATAAACAAGATTTTTATTCTTTCTAATTTTAGGATTGTTTTTAATTTTTGAGCAAAATGCCAGTGTACTCTAATGTCTGCTGACACAAAACTTTATCAAAATACTCACTACATAGACAGAATCCACCACTTAAATGGACATTTAGAAAGAAACTGAAGAACATGATTATTATGTAGTGCTGGATCCGAATCTTTTAGTTTGGTTTCTTCCAATATTCACTAGTTCCACTGACATTACCATATGAACCACAATGTGAGCAAGGTTTTATGACCTAATGATTAAAGCATTCATCTCAGAAAATATGCTTGCTTCCCTGACTCTGTTGCAATAAATGTGGGATTTTTCTATAAATTTGTTTTGTTAACAATTCTTTTGTTTGATGCAAAGTCCTGGAGATCTAACAAGTGGATTCAAGATACACACTTTGATCTTCACAGTCTATAATTAGTGAGGCAGATTCAGACTATATTAAGAGTTTAAACTGAAAAGAAAATAATAAAAGTAATAAAATCTTTGGAATCTTACATGGGTGTTCCTGCTACTTAGACTGCACAACCTGAGTCAAGGATCCTAAATATTTTTAGGTTCGGTTCTTGACTTCATTGTTCTGAGGGCTAAAGCCTTCCCTATCATTTTCTACCTCAGTGTATTCAGCACATTTTCATAAACCTGTAACTTAAAGGTATTTTCAAGTATATACAAGTCTTTTTTTTTTCTTCTCTTTTCTTTTTTTTTTCTTTTCTTTTCTTTTTTTTTTTTTTTTCCTGTAAACATTGCTTGTGTCTGGACTCAGCCTTTGAATGCTTCTGAAGTGTAAATACTATAGGCTTGTCATTCTAACGTGTATGCATACTTGGACAGTCTTCCTAATAAAATGACCTCTTATGAAATCTGGCTTCAGGGGCAGCTGACTGCTTCATGGAGGTGACCACCTGAGGTCTGCCTCTCTGCACATGACATTGTCTTCTGACCTTGTCCTAGAGAATACACTTGTACTGTCAAGTACACAAACTTTCCTTTTTTCTCACCTCAGGGCATACAGCAAATACTGTCACCTTCATTCTATAAGTCACTTACAACACAGTATTTATTCTTTCAGGTCCTTTGAACTAAAAAGGAAAAAGAAATACCAGCCAAGACTTATGTCCAGTGTCATGCTATGTAAATACTAATAGTTGATATGGACTAGTTTGAGGCAAAAACATTTTAGACCACTGTCACAATTTGACTCAGGTCAGACAACAATGCTCTCGATCCCCTCCCTCACCCACCCAGGTAAGGAAGGAGAGAGAGAAAAAGAGAGAGACTTGGCTGGATTGAAAACTAAACTACACAGCTTTAATTAAAACACTAATGAATCATACAAGAAAATATATACAATTATATACAGATATATTCAGGTGTGGGCAAAAGCCTCTCACCTCCCCCCACCCCAGCAACTCCGACAGCACTTCCCTGAATTTGGGAAAAGTCCCGAGTAATCCCGGAGCTGCTGCTGGAGAAAGCAGAGAGTTATGGGGGTCACAAGAGCTCAAGCCTGAGGATCGATGGTGATGGATGAACAGAGTCCTCCCCGGACACCGGCCATGGATGGAAGAGAAGGGGAGAAGAAGAAGGAAGGAAGTTGTCTTCTGTGATCTCTGACCTTCCTCTGAGCTTACGTAGATATATGGAATGGAATATCTTTGGCCAGTTTTGCTGTCTGTCTGACTCAGCCTCCTACGGGGGGGGTCACAGATCTCCCCATAGTGTCGGAGCTGGCAGAGTGCACGTGCGACCTTGAAGCCTCAGTAGTTAGAAAAACATTCCACTGTCTTATCAGCCTAGCAGAACACACTGTTGCTAGTTACAAGAAAGCTTACTGAAGGAAAAAAAAATCAGTAAAAAGAAAAATTGGCTTCATCCTGGCTCAAACCAGGACAACCATCTTTGCTCTAATAGATTGCACAAAACAACCCATTCTTACTTTTTATTGTACAATTAGACTGTACTTCTTCAGAAGTTTTTTCACCTGTTTGGAGGCATATCCAAACTCACTCTTTGTTTATATTTGAACTGAAAATGGTTGGTTTATTCCACATAACCTGTTCTGAAGAAAAGCACTAATTATTCCCATAGCAGCTATACAATGATTAATAATAATAATAATAATAATAATAATAATAATAATAATCTCTTACTATGAGAACTCTTATGGAAATTTTATTGTGAGAAAATCTGTACTAAGACCCTACAATTGAGGTAAGAAAAGTAATTTGCAGACTCGGGATACTTTCAGGTACCATAATGGCTTTTAAAACCCAAATGTTTCTGAGCAGAGCCAGAGTTCACATCTAGGGATCTCAAGAGTTTCAGCAAGAAAAATCTATTGATTACTGATTCCTGGAACTATCTTGGTTAACTGCCAGATGACTCAGCCATAAAGACTTATATATTTTACTCATAAATCAACTAGAGCAGTTAGGCCATATTTTGATGTCTAAGCCCATTTTTTACTTTCAGCTTTCAGTAAGTAACTCTAAACCAATATAAATTCTTAACTTTGTTTTCTTCAGGTCTGTATAAAATTTGAATACAAATCATAGATCCTTCTGCTTATTGTAGATGTGTAACTCTGATTGTACAAGATTCTGTTTTGAAGGACTTAATTACAAAAACGGCACTCAGGAGGATTAGTAGGAAGAAAGGTCACTGATTTCACCAGAAATCCACCAGAAAAGCAAGATTTGAAAGAAAATGAAGGCTTGCCAAACTTACATTAATACAGCTTAATTAGTTGCTTCTTGTCGCTCTCAACTCAATATAACAGAAAAGATATTTTCTATTTCAGACTCCTTTAAGAAGGACCTTAGGAAGGAAAAGTTGTTCTATCTCTGAGACTCCTAAAATGTTTAGCAAAAAAAAATCCCTTTTTGAACTTGATGCGTAATATTTTTTTCAGGTTAACTGAAGTTAGTACTGCATTCTTATATTTTACTAATATCTTGCTGTCTTCTTCCCAACTGATTTAAATAATTTGTTGGGGTATCCTACTTCTTTGGTAGGATAAGAGAGCTTGTTATCCATGACTTCTGTATTACATCAGTAGCAGATATGTGTTCCTTCCACTTCTTCCAATCTCTTGTAAACATTGTGTTCAGTGGGATAAGCTAGTCAAGGGAACTTTGGAATCAATTTAGATATTTGTAAAATACTAAGTGAATTACTGACATTACAATAACTTGGAAATCTTCACTTATTAAAACAGGCAACCATGTTAGACAGAAATCCAAAACAGGGAGGTGATTTTTGCTTTTCCCATCCCTTTAAAGGTACTGGAGGAAGGTGCTGTGGTCAGTTACCTCACAGTTGGTGAACAAGGAATACATATGTGTATGCATAACTTATCTCTAGAAAATTAAATTGTGTTGAAACTACGTTCCACTCACTTTGCCTGATCCTGAGCCCCACATGTGGTCTGACATCCATCCTGGCCTTGGCTGGGATGTCACCCTAGCCTTTGTCTCTACTGTCTCTTCTGCTTGTCTTTAAGAAGTCACCTTTACGTATGTAAAGAAAGATCAATATGTTTCTGAAGTAATCTTGGCAACCTTATTTTTAAAAAATAAATTCAGGATTCCCAGTATATACCTTAGCTTCAACCTTTAGGAATCACAAAAAGCAAAACCAGCAACTTTTAAAAATAAATAAATAAATAAAGATCCTAACGATTTTTGGGCAAAGACTGCATTTTCAGGGATGATCTTCATCTGGAGTAAATCTGAACTGGCTAAACAACACAAGCTTCTAGGCTACAGGTAACACTCAGAATAGTATTTTTTGTCAACATCAATAGTGGTGTCTCTCAGCTTACTACGGGAGTCATGTAAGTGAACTTTAATGTTTATTTTTTCCTATAAAGACCAGGCTAACTTGGTCATACTGGAGATACCACCAAACCTCACAGTCTGGAGTCATTCTTATTTCCTATAGTTTATAGTTTCTGTGCTACCAAGATGAAAAGTGTTACATTTAAATAAATGTAATTCAATAACAGTGAGATTCTTAATTTATTAGAGCACCACAACATGCTGGAAGCTTCAGAAACTGAAGTACTTGGAGATTAAAATATTAAGTCTGGACCACGTACACTATGTTTCTTATGTAAGTGGATTTCTGCAAGTTTGAAAATTAATATGAATCAATATAAAATATAGCAGTGAAATGTCATCTTCATTACATAGACAGGTGTTTAGCAGTGCATGGATGTGTTGAGCACACAGGAGAATCATTCAGGAAAGACTTAAACTTGTGCCCTTGTGTAGTAGCCCCTGGGAGCTGGGAATTGAGGGCAGGGGACAACCCTGCTCTGCAGGGGAACTCTTGCCATTCAGTGGCAGGGATGGGGTGGCAACCCAGAACTTTAACCAAATGTGTTATATACGATACCCTCCTAGTTTGTTTCTTCAATCTTTCTTGTTTTGTTTTGGGTTTTATATTTATATGTATTATTACGTGTATTTAAACTGATGATGTTTAAACCAAGTCCATTTGTCACAGATGCTATTCGTGTCCCACACAGTATGGCTTTGAAAGCTCTCAAGTCCTGATCTGTTAGACTACTGCAATTTTACTTTAAGGTCTGCTTTAAATAAATAGCTACTGATTAAGAACTGGACAACATTAAAAAAAAAATAAAATAATCCAAGTACAAAACTGACAACCGCTTTCGTGGATGGAATAGTACTGGTAATAGACAAAAACAGGTTATAGATTAAACACAGATGAACAGGTTTTACTACATTATAAGCTTGAATATTATGTTTTGCTGCAGCAAGGCAGTACACCGAATAAATTCACTCCAATTTGGGGAAAATATATTTTTTAAAAAATTGTTCTACTTCCATTATATATTACAGGTGGATGTATGACACAAAAAAAGGTTATAGTGCAAACAGCTTTGATACTGTATAGGATAAAGAAACAATAAATCAAAATAAATTAATCAGAAAAAAATCCAGTTGAGGCTTCTTGGTGAAAAGAGAAACACCAGTCAGATGTGAACTTTCACAACTATTCTGCAAAGACCTGTTCTTCTCATGGTGTAACGGAGAAACTAATATTAAGACCATACTAACTGTAACTTATGCAGTTAAAAAAATATATATCTGTAGTGCATGAGGTCTTCCACCAAATGCAGAAAACAGAAAAGTTAGTATTTTTTTTGCTGTTTTTTAGTTCAGTACAATTATTCCCAAGGTCAAATATCACAGTATGGAAATGTTTAATTAATGGAAATATTGTGATTTTTTTTATCTATGCAGCCAGCACCTCAACCTAAGGCTTTTGTTTGTATTTCATGACTTGGACAGTTTCTAAAACATAGGATATGAAAACAGAAATCACAAATAAGTAATGAGAAGTATCAGAATATACCTGCTAAAGACATAATCTTTAACACCAAGGAAGGCTGAGAGTCATGCTCAATTATAGCAGGACTGCACTCAGACATGACATTCTGCATCTTTCAGAGATCACAGAAATCTAAGCTGTCATTCTCATATGGATGCAAGAGGGAAATAAATATTTTCTTCAGTAGGTAGTATGGAAAATATATTCCAAACAACACCAATAATGTTGTAGGTGAAAACTTCCACATCCATCTGGGGAATTAAAAAGCAGTTGTGTCTCACAAAAACAGCTTCTAAACATGCTGAGCTAGTGTGTTTAAAACAAGAGCATGATGAGGAAATGGAAAACAATTACTTTACTGACTGACATGGAGTCCTGTGAGGCACATTCATTTTCTCTCCAGAACTGCATATCATGTTACTATTAGATATCACATGAGGAAAACTTTGAGACTAAATTAGATTGATATATATCTTCCATATAAAAAATGGAATCCTATTGCAGTTCACACTAACGTTCATACTTCAGACCTTCAGGATTAATAAATTTCTGGAGCAGTATAAATATTTCTTACAATATCTATCCAGCCTCATTAGTCTCAGTGAACTTCAGATTCTTCCACCTATATTTGGGCTATATTTGTATTGCAGACTTAAATAACTGGGCACTAAAGAGGAAGAGAAGTTCATGAAAAGATTTGACAAAAACTAACACATAAAGGTACAGATATGATTTTGTATTTATTCTTTTCACTAATAAGGATATGAACACAGTTTAAAAGTGTAGCACGGCATGTGTCTATAAATACACACACTCAGGGCAATACAATTAATAGGAAATTATCAGCAACACCCAAAACTTCTGATTTGTGGTATTCTTTTACATTTTACTTGCTAATTTTCTATAATTCAGATTGTGGCACATTATTTACAGTCTCTGTGACTTACTGTGTGAATTAAGATCCCTGGAAGAAGTGATAAAGCATAAATGTAGTGACTAAAATAGATACAGCCCATATAAATTTAAAGGCAAGAAACTTCTTTCTTTTTTTTTTTTTTTTTTTTT